>NC_079214.1:2602951-2745451 GCF_029633865.1 Lampris incognitus | reverse complement strand
ATGTAATAGAGTTAATATGGCAATATATAAAATAGTGATATGATAATCTATAATGTAATAGAGATATGACAATATATAATATAATAGAGATAATATCATGACAATATATAATATAATAGAGATAATATTATGATAATCTATAATATATTAGAGATAATATCATGACAATATATAGTATAATGAGATAATATTTTGATAATCTATAATATAATAGAGATAATATCATGACAATATATAATGTAATAGAGTTAATATGACAATATATAATATATTGATATGATAATCTATAATGTAATAGAGATATGACAATATATAATATAATAGAGATAATATCATGACAATATATAATATAATAGAGATAATATTATGATAATCTATAATATAGATAATGTCACGATAATCTATGATATAACATAGATAATGTCATGATAGTCTATAATATAATGTCACGATAATCTATAATATAATAGAGATAATATGACAATATATAATATAATAGTTAATATCATGACAATATATAATGTAATGAGATAATATTATGATAATCTATAATATATTAGAGATAATATCATGACATTATATAGTATAATGAGATAATATTATGATAATCTATAATATAATAGAGATAATATCATGACAATATATAATATAATAGAGTTAATATGACAATATATAATATAGTGATATGATAATCTATAATGTAATAGAGATATGACAATATCTAATATAATGAGATAATATTATGACAATATATAACATAATAGCGATAATATTATGATAATCTATAATATAATAGAGATAATAGCAGGTTATAGTCATTTAGTTTTTGGTGTAATCAAACAGCCGTAATAGAAAACTGACCACTCGGACAGGAAAAGATATAACTTTATTCATCCCTGAAGGGAAATTCAGGTGTAGATAGCAGCAAAGAAGGTAAAAAAGGACATCAACAGGGTAGAGTAACAGAGGTAAATAGATAGATAGATAGATAGATAGATAGATAGATAGATAGATAGATAGATAGATAGATAGTAGAGGTCAGTCACCTCGGGATCAGAACAGTACTAAACCTAACATTAATGCTAACAATACTGAACAACATCATAGATATGAGATCAGCATATACACACATATTCTGCATGTGTATATATATATATATATATATATAGTATAGCATATACAGCATATATTACATGCCACCAGCAGTAGTCTCTTATCATCAGTTCCATAAATAAATAGCCACTTGTATGTTTTAAATAGTACACAATGTGCAATATGCAAGCTAATATGTCATATATATATATATATATATATATATGAACAGTAGCAACTTGTACACTGTAAAACAGTACACCATAGTGCAATATGCAAGGTACAGTAGGGCCAGGTGGGTCACTAGGTCAAGTCAGCCTAATCATAAGTCAGAGGGCTCAGTGGCAGTCTATGAAGGTCAAGGAGTCGCTCCAACAGATGATTGACACTTGTCGTCTGAATCTGAACCCAAATCTTGTTGGCTGCTCAGAGTTCAGCCGTCTGAAGGCTAAAGTGAAATCTGCACATTTCTGTCATCTGTCTGTCCCTTTTCCCCTCCGTCTGCTTAAATTCTCCATTTGTGGTTCAGTCTCTGGTGAGAAGAACGCAGTGGGATAGAAGTACAGCTTTCTTTCTCTAGATTTTTGATGCAGAATTTTGAAAAAAACAAAACTATCAGTTTTTTTTCCTGCACACTGTCCGGTTTGGCCGAGACGTCTGCCTTTAGCAAAGTGAACTGCAGATTTGATGCATTACCTTTAGTAAACGAGTGGCAGACATGGAAGCGTTTTGCAGCAGATGTGTTTTTGACACTGTTTCTCCATGACGGCATCACACAGAGCCCAGATGATGAATTATGTGTTGACACAAACATGATGCTCTGCATCCTAAAGGGTGGAAGGCTCCGATCTTACCTGAGAGCCAGCACAGTCCCCATGCAGGGAAGGTGTTTTCTGAAGGAAAGGTCCGTTCTGTGATGGGGGTGACACATCAGATGGATGTGAGACATCAGATGGACGTGAGACATCGGATGGATGTGACACATCAGATGGACGTGAGACATCGGATGGATGTGACACATCAGATGGACGTGAGACATCGGATGGATGTGACACATCAGATGGACGTGACACATCAGATGGATGTGAGACATCGGATGGATGTGACATATCAGATGGATGCAAGACACCAGATGGATGTGAGACACCAGATGGACGTGACACATCAGATGGATGTGAGACATCGGATGGATGTGACATATCAGATGGAAGTGACACATCAGATGGACGTGACACATCAGATGGATGTGAGACATCGGATGGATGTGAGACATCAGATGGATGTGACATATCAGATGGATGTGACACATCAGATGGATGTGACATATCAGATGGATATGACACATCAGATGGACGTGACACATCAGATGGATGTGAGACATCAGATGGATGTGACATATCAGATGGATGCGAGACACCAGATGGATGTGACACACCAGATGGACGTGACACATCAGATGGATGTGACACATCAGATGGAGGCTTCTCGTCATACACAACTGAAGCATTTGAGTTGGAGATGTAAATAATCATCAGAAATTAAAAACGTGTTGTTTGTCATTTCATTTCATGCAGTTGTCACATAAAATGAAACGAAACACGGTTTCCCACAGCAACGCAACACAAACACACATACACATCCAAAAACTACAAGAACACACACATCCAACCTAAGACACATACCCAAACTAACACACATATCCACACTAACACACATATCCACACTAACACACATACCCACACTAACACACATACCCAAACTAACACACATACCCAAACTAACACACATATCCAAATTAACACACATATCCAAACTAACACACATATCCACACTAACACACACATCCAAACTAACACACATACCCAAACTAACACACATACCAACACTAACACACATATCCACAATAACACACATATCCACACTAACACACATACCCAAACTAACACGCAAATCCAAACTAACACACATCCACACTAACACATATACCCACACTAACACACATATCCACACTAACACACATAAACTAACACACTAACACATATACCCACACTAACACATATACCCACACTAACACATAACCCAAACTAACACACATATCCACACTAACCCAAACTAACACACATACCCACAGTAACACACATACCCACACTAACACATATACCCAAACTAACACACATATCCAAACTAACACACATATCCAAAGTAACACACATACCCACACTAACACACATATCCAAACTAACACACATATCCACACTAACACACATATCCACACTAACACACATATCCACACTAAACAAAACAAACAAAAAAAATCACTGTCCAGGAAAACGAACACCAGCCAGGATGACTGTTGGAACTGCTGGTCTGCATGGGCTAGCAGTTACCTTAGTCTGCCCCGCTTCTGCGTCCTGTCAGACTGCCCTCGGTGTTTCCGGCAGGGCCTTGGTCCTTGGGCCCACAGAATGCAGCAGACCAAGCTCCCTCAGCCAATCCAATGCTAGCTCTCCCAGCCAGACACCTTCGACACGCCTCCCCGCACACCACACAATGACACTAAACACACAGTAAAGGCTAGGTGAGGTCCCCGCCAGACTGCCCTTGGTCTGCATGGGCTAGCAGTTGGCTTAGCCTGCCCCGCTCCTGCCTCCTGTCAGACCGCCCTCGGTGTTACCTCTTCAGGCAGGGCCATGGTCCCTGGGCCCACAGGACGCAGCAGACCAAGCTCTCCCAGCTGATCCAGCGCCAGCTCTCCCAGCCATCAAACGAAGACAAACTTAGACATGGACAAAGACACTGCATGGATGGTACTGGGTGAGGCCGCCACAAACGTGAATCCATGCTGCCATCTTCCCACATCGGTACTGGGTGAGGCAGCCGCAAATGTGAATCCACGCTGCCATCTTCCCACACCAGTACTGGGTGAGACCGCCGCAAACGTGAATTTGCACTGCCATCTTCCCGGAACTGGGTGAGGCCGCCGCAAACGCGAATCCATGCCGCCATCTTCCCACACTGGTGCTGGGTGAGGCCGCCGCAAATGTGAATCCACATCGCCATCTTCCCACACTGGTGCTGGGTGAGGCTGCTGCAAACGTGAATCCACGCCGCCATCTTCCCACACTGGTGCTGGGTGAGGCTGCCGCAAACGTGAATCCACGCCGCCATCTTCCCACAGTGGTGCTGGGTGAGGCTGCCGCAAACGTGAATCCACGCCGCCATCTTCCCACACTGGTGCTGGGTGAGGCCGCCGCAAACGTGAATCCACATCGCCATCTTCCCACACTGGTGCTGGGTGAGGCTGCCGCAAACGTGAATCCACGCCGCCATCTTCCCACACTGGTGCTGGGTGAGGCCGCCGCAAACGTGAATCCACATCGCCATCTTCCCACAGTGGTGCTGGGTGAGGCTGCTGCAAACGTGAATCCACGCTGCCATCTTCCCACACCGGTACTGGGTGAGGCCGCTGCAAACGTGAATTTGCACTACCATCTTCTCGGAACTGGGTGAGGCCGCTGCAAACGTGAATTTGCACTACCATCTTCTCGGAACTGGGTGAGGCCGCTGCAAACGTGAATTTGCACTACCATCTTCTCGGAACTGGGTGAGGCCGCCGCAAACGTGAATCCACATCGCCATCTTCCATCATCATGTTGTGACTTTCTCATCAGATGGTAATAGAACATATGGGTCTGTTTGACTCCAGTCTTTACAACCATTAGAGATGTGAACAAACATTCAGCAACGTCAGAAAACATTAGAAACTCAGATCTAGTTTTTGGTTACTGTTCATCCTTTTATTAAAACACCTGTCAATCAATCTGGGAGCGACAGCAGCTTCCTGTCCTGTGGTTTGTAGTTTGGTAGCGGGTGATACTTTGGTTTACGTTTGGATTAAGGACTGTAGCTTTAATGAAAAATCTCCTACATGCATTAATCAGAAGCATTGTTTAAATTGTTTTAAATTACATTTATCAGATATTACAGCGGCTCTAAATTCAAATGATTGTCTAAAAAAACACAAAAATTCAGATCATTTCACTTTTTTGACCTGTTGGAATGTGTTTTTTCAGTCTTCAGAAATCTCACAGAAAAGTCTCACACTCTCCAAGTAAAAGTAAGCTGGAAGTGATTACCCGTGTAGTTCATTCCTCCGCTGGGATGAAGGGAACACATCTTGAAAGACAGAGTCCAAGCCTTTCAGCGGTTAAAATGGGATTTTTCCCCTCCCTCATCAGTTTGCCAGTCAGTTCTGCAGCGTCAGCAGTCGGCACACAAAAACAGAATTCAGTAAAAGCTCTCTGGGAGAATTCTCTCGCTCTCGCTCTCGCTCTCTCTCTCTCTCTCTCTCTCTCTCTCTCTCTCTCTCTCTCTCTCTCTCTCTCTCTCTCTCTCTCTCTCTCTCTGTCTTGCTCTCTCTCTCACTGTTTTGCTCTCTCTATCTTGCTTTCTCTGACTCTCTTGCTTGCTCTGTCTGTCTGTCTCACTCTCTGCTGCTGTGTCTTCCTCTCCCCCCTCTTTTATTTTTCCAAACAGCTTGCTCCCATCCCCCTTTCCCCCTCATGAGCTGACATGCTAGAAGAAACATATGCCGCTATTCCCAACAGCTTGTACTGCTATCGCTCAGAGAGCAAGCAGTTGTCTGGAGAGAGAGAGAGAGAGAGAGGGAGAGAGAGAGAGAGAGAGAGAGGAGAGAGAGATTTAGTAAAACCTTGAACATGTGCAGTAGTCAAACTAGACCTGTCTTCTGGACTACCTTTATTGTTTTTACTGCCTTCTAGTTAACTTTTTATGTACTATAGACCTGTTTTTCATTCATGTGTATTAGTTTTATTGCCATTTGATTTTGTTCCTTGTATAGATTTTGTATTTATCATATTTATTGTGTATATTTTTCTCACTTTTAGTTTTATATTCTCTGTATTTCTTTGCCATTCAATTACTATTTGTTTTATTCTGTGCTTTTGCAGTGTCATGCTGTATCTATCTGTCTGTCTATATCTATCTGTCTATCTATCTATCTATCTATCTATCTATCTATCTATCTATCTATCTATCTATCTATCTATCTATCTATCTATCTATCTATCTATCTATCTATCTATCTTATCTGTCTATCTCTGTCTGTCTGTCTGTCTGTCTGTCTGTCTTTCTGTCTACAGTGCATCCAGAAAGTATTCACACCCCTTCACTTTCCCCACATCTTGTTATGTTAAAGCCTTATTCCAAAATGGAATAAATTCCTTTTTTTCCTCATCAGTCTACACACAATACTCCATAATGACAAAGCGAAAAAGGTTTTGTAAAAATTTTTGCAAATTTATTAAAAATAAAAAACTGAAATATTGCATGTACATAAGTATTCACACCCTTTACTCAGTACTTGGTTGAGGCACCCTTGGCAGCGATTACAGCCTCAAGTCTTCTTGGGTATGAAGCTACAAGCTTGGCACACCTATATTTGGGGTATTTCTCCCATTCTTCTCTGCAGATCCTCTCGAGCTCTGTAAGGTTAGATGGGGAGCGTCGCTGCACAGCTATTTTCAGGTCTTTCCAGAGATGTTCAATGGGGTTCAAGTCTGGGCTCTGGCTGGGCCACTCAAGGACATTCACAGACTTGTCCCGAAGCCACTCCTTCGTTGTCTTGGCTGTGTGCTTAGGGTCGTTGTCGTGTTGAAAGGTAAACCTTCGCCCCAGTCTGAGGTCCTGAGCGCTCTGGAGCAGGTTTTCATCAAGGATCTCTCTGTACTTTGCTCCATTCATCTTTCCCTCGATCCTGACTAGTCTCCCAGTTCCTGCTGCTGAAAAAGAGCCCCACAGCGTGATGCTGCCACCACCATGCTTCACTGTAGGGATGGTATTAGCAAGGTGATGAGAGGTGCCTGGTTTCCTCCAGACGTGACGTTTGGCATTCAGGTCAAAGAGTTCAATCTTGGTTTCATCAGACCAGAGAATCTTGTTTCTCATGGTCTGAGAGTCCTTTAGGTGCTTTCTGGCAAACTCCAAGCGGGCTGTCATGTGCCTTTTACTGAGCAGAGGCTTCTGTCTGGCCACTCTACCATAAAGGCCTGATTGGTGGAGTGCTGCAGAGATGGTTGTCCTTCTGGAAGGTTCTCCCATCTCCACAGAGGAATGCTGGAGCTCTGTCAGAGTGACCATCGGGTTCTTGGTCACCTCCCTGACCAAGGCCCTTCTCCCCCGATTGCTCAGTTTGGCTGGGCAGCCAGCTCTAGGAAGAGTCCTGGTGGATCCAAACTTCTTCCATTTACGAATGATGGAGACCACTGTGCTCTTCGGGACCTTCAAAGCTGTAGACATTTTTATATACCCTTCCGCAGATCTGTGCCTCGATACAATCCTGTCTCGGAGGTCCACAGACAATTTACTTCATGGCTTGGTTTCTGCTCTGACATGCACTGTCCACAGTGGGACCTTATATAGACAGGTGTGTGCCTTTCCAAATCATGTCCAATCCATTGAATTTACTAGAGGTGGACTCCAATCAAGATGTAGAAACATCTCAAGGATGATCAGTGGAAACAGGATGAACCTGAGCTCAATTTTGAGAGTCATAGCAAAGGGTGTGAATACTTATGTACATGCAATATTTCAGTTTTTTATTTTTAATAAATTTGCAAAAATTTCTACAAAACCTTTTCCACTTTGTCATTATTGGGTATTGTGTGTAGATTAATGAGAGAAAAAAAGAATTTAATCCATTTTGGGATAAGGCTGTAACATAACAAAATGTGGGGAAAGTGAAGGGGTGTGAATACTTTCCGGATGCACTGTATCTGTCTGTCTTTCTGTCTGTCTATCTATCTATTTATCTATCTATCGATCTATCTGTCTATCCGTCTGTCTGTCTGTCTGTCTGTCTGTCTGTCTGTCTGTCTGTCTGTCTGTCTAAGCTTTACCATGGTGATATATGAGGTCAGCAAACAAGTCCTGTTGACATTTTTTTCATTTTCATGGATGGCATTTTATTTCGTAATACGTTTTCCAAATTGATTTAAATTACACACGAGAAGTAAAACTGTACAGAAACCTTGAACCTTCTTCTGTCAGTTACATTTGAAATTAGATTTTTGATGTTTATCTAAGAGTAGAAAAGGAACCAAAGACATAATGAAACCACATTATTTATCACTTGGTAGAAGACCATGCATGTGAAGGGTCAAGGTGCAGCATTACTTGGCTCATCTGCACGGGCTTCACGAGGACTTCGTCTGTCACGATGAAGAGCAACATGAATGTAAGCGCAGGGGACGCACAGAGAGGAAAGCAGAAATTGTTTCATGGTTACAGCAAATCCACAAAATGTGGCTTTATTTATTACTTTTTGAAAAATACAACAGCTTGTCTTGCTCCGTAGTGTCCACTGATGAAGCTGATGGTGTTGAAAATAAGATAAAAAAGACCTTTGAGATATAAGACCAAATGCTTGCATCCTGAACCCTTCACACACAACCAGGAAGAGGGGGACTGGTCTAAACATGAGACTCCTTACTCCATATCAGAAGGAATTGGACCAGGACCAGAAATAAGCCTTCACCTCACCTCCTCCATGCTGTCATTTACTGAGCAGGGGGTTTCGTTCCTCCACAAGGAGCCCTGATGTGATTACTGCTGTTTCAACCCTTTCACACCCTCACTAAAGAAACTCAACAGCAAGCTTGGCGAGTGGTGGCCGCCTGTTTGGCTGTGTCTCCTCGGCATTGTGCCGTCTCTCAGGCAGCAGTAGTGTGTTGTTTGTGTGTTGTTTGTGTGTGTGTTGTGTTTGTTTTCACTTGGAGGCAGATGTCTCTGCAGTTCAGCTGTAAAGATGACGGGTGGCTCATGTTTATTGTTTGTTTATTGGGAATTTCAGGTCTCCCCCTAGTCAGCTCCAGGCCTCGGCTTGGAGAGCTCAACCGCCACCATTGATCCCAGCAGCTGGAGCGGCAGCGAGAGTCCTGCCGAGGACATGGAGAGGATGAGTGACTCGGCAGACAAACCCATGGACAACGACGCTGAAGGCGTCTGGAGCCCGGACATCGAGCAGAGCTTCCAGGAGGCTCTGGCCATCTACCCTCCCTGTGGACGCCGGAAGATCATCCTGTCTGATGAAGGGAAGATGTACGGTGAGTACTGATGCTGGCTAACGCGCTGTACTCACTTCATGCCAGTTTTATTTTGCCATTTTCTTTTTCCACTTTTATTTGGATTCGTGATTGTTGAGTGACTGGTCTGGTCTAACGGTTGTGAGAAACACATGTTGTCTTCTGATCGGTGCCAACTAAATCTGGTCAGACATATCCTGCTCGCTCTTTCCTCTGTGATTCCATTGTGTTACAGACTTTAACATCCCCCTAGAAACTTTTCAACATGGGCAACTTCAACAAAACATTTTCTGCAGGGCATCATTCTCATTCTTTCAGCAGTATCAAAGATTTGTAAAGAATATGTCTTAAGCACTTAGCTTCAAACCGTGATGACCTTGTCTATTTGCAAAGTGGCCATGGTAAAAGCCTGTTTTCTCAGATATGTCCCTTCCTCTGCAGGGCGTTAGCTTAGCAACTGTTGCATTGTTAATGCTAATGGACTGGTCAGTTCTTATAAAGCCACAGCGTATTGCTATTTTACAATACTTTGAATTGATTGTGCTCGTTTCTCTTGTCTTTATAATTAAAAACCCAACGTCAGCAAACATCAAAATGGCAAATCACCAGCATGTAACTCGTGAGTTCAACATAAAGAATGTGTTACTAAACAGTGTTTTGGAGGACCACAGTCACCTGAAGTCCCACCCACCAGACCAGTGATTGGTTTCTTCAAAACATCTGTGTCCCTCATTATCTGACTCTGGTAATGGGTTCAGCCATATCCAACTCCTTGTAGAAGGATCTAGCTAATGAGACTGTCAAGTGACTTCCTGCTGAGTCAAAAGGAGCTCAAAGCAGAGCTGAAGCTGAAGTCCAGGGTTTCTCTAATCTGCCCTTGTGTCTGTCAGTGGGACCACAAACAAGGTGTAGCAGGGCTACAAACAAGGTGTAGCAGGACTACAAACAAGGTGTAGCAGGGCTACAAACCAGGTGTAGCAGCCACTGTGTCTGGTGTGCCGTCAGCTCAGCAGTAAACAGTTCTCACCCTTGTAGAAATGGATCCTGGGACCAAAGCTAACACAGACAGTCTGATGTATTACAAACTACATCACACTATATGGAAACACTGCACCAGTGTTCATCCTACCAGGTCAGAACATCTCAACAGTGGTATACAGAGACTGCAGAGAGTCTCCAACCATGGTAAAGATGACTGGTAGTGTTATGGAGCCTGACTCCACCATACGCACGGAGAAAAAAAACTGTTTGTTAATGGAGGAAAATCACGTTTTTCAGCTTTCGCCAATGTGGGATAAACTGTAGATTCTCTGGACCACTCGTTTTCGAATGGTTGCCATGCAGCCACTTCTCTGGTCCACAGAAGTGAGACTCTATAAGTAAAGTAGAATAAAGTATTAGTCAGTAGCAGATGGCACTGCGGCTGCCACCAGCTGTGCCCCTCTCCTCCCTCTGTTTCCCCCCATTCCTGGCTGGGTGATGTCATGGAAAGGGAATATTTTCTGTCTGCGGTGTTGGACTGTCTCACACCCTGTCAGTGTCAAGTGAAAGCAGAAAGTCCCTCAGGGCGCTCGCTCGCAGCTGTCATGTGACCCCTCCGGCCAAACCAAATGTAAATTCTGAGAGTTGCAGCATAGCCCCTCAGCTGCCACTACAAAGAGAAAACCTCCGCCAACAGGACCCACTCATCCTTCCCATCATCCCTTTCTCCTCCTGAGCCCCTGCGCTGCATTACAGTCTGACAAACATCTTTTCCTAAAGGGTTTTATGTGATTATCAGTAAGTACAAGCTTCACTGTGCTCATTAGACAGATAATAAAAGATGCAAACCTGGCCTTTCCTGAAGACTACTCGCATCAAATCAGAAGAAATATATTTTACATTTCATGCACATCTATATTAATGTTTTCAGATATAATTACATTACACCGGTTTAGATAAATTCAGATTACAGTAGAGTAGAATAAGTTAAATGATCCAGTAGGGAAGTTGGATTGTTGCAGATAACAGGACACAATGATATGAGGGATATGACAGAGCATCAAAGAAAGGAGACATAACACCTAACAGGCATAACATTACAAATGGTACAGTAGTAGAACATATTCACCTGACCACTTCAAACCAAACATCAGAAAACTCTAACTTGGACTGATGCATATATCAATGTGTGCAATTTCCCTGTACATCTCCAGAGCATGCATCTTTGCACACGTGCATTAACTTTTGCAGAGAGAAGAGGGAGTTGAAAGTGTGCAAGCTCATGACTGGATCGGTGCAGGAAGACAGGACAGTCTAAAAAAAAAAAAACAGCAGATCAGATGTTTGTATAGTTCACTTCAGCTCAAATCCAGGATTCAGGTTCCGAAAGCCCAGAACCGGTTCTGCTGGTCAGTGATAGGCCACGATGCCGTTTGATGGTATTACATTGGCTTTACATGCTCTGAAGACGCTGAGTGGAAATGCAACCGGTCTCAAGCTCACATTGTTGGAATATGAATCATCGAGGGAATGTGCTGCCCAAGTCGTCTTAACTTCGACTTCCTATTCAGCACTGCAGGGGTTTTCACAGAACATTTAAATACACATTCTTTTTTTTCCTGTTTTTTTTTTTTTTTTGTGGTAACTGACCCAACTCACCCCAAAAGGTTGTTATGAATTCCAGTAATAGAAAGTGTCTTAAAGGTCAAGAATGTATTACTGATAGAGACAGCCAGCACTTATTGGGCATCCATATACTGCCCTACATCTAAATACCGAAGCATCTGTTGAAGGGGGCAAGGTCTTTTTCGACATAGTCATAATCCCTTTAAAAGAACTCAGAAGCCTGAATGAGTCACAGGAGTATAAAGATATTTTGACATTGAATCAGTTTTAAGGAGCTTATATTCACACGGATCTTGTGCTTTCTATAATTTTTCAAGTTTGATTATCAGTGGTGTCTAAATGTACCTTGACCTGTTGAAGGGAGAATGAATGGAGCGCGGTGCTGGCAGATGTGCCAGGTATCTACTTCAATATTTTGCTCAACAGCAACACAATTCTTGCAAGTGCACTTTTCCAGAGTTGCTGAATCGAACCGTCTGATTCGGCGACAGCAGCGGTCCGTGTAAAGTGAGTGGATGTGGCGCAACACAGCCTTATGTGCATTCAAGTCAATGAAAACAGAGTGGCGTGTCGAGGTCCGAGTGCTTGAAGGCAAAGGACAGGAGTGTGTCTGTTGTTTTTGGCGCATAAAGCAGAGGTCGGGGATGCACTTCTCTTTCCTAGTGATTTTTTTTGGTGAGACTGTGACGGCGGCAGCAGCGCCAAACAGATGTGTTGGTTTTTCTTTGAGAGAAAAATCTGCAGCTGTCTCTGAGTCCTACTGCCAAATCTGTCCTACCTTCAATGGACTCCACTTCCTGCTCACGAAATGGCCTTCCCCCTCCCATACAGCTCATTCACCTACCGCCACAATCAGACCAGAGTGACCAGAGAGAAAAATAGTGTGACGGACAATTTCTACAAGTTTTGATGAAAGGGTTCTGGTAAATGGTTTATTATCTACTGTAATCAGAATCAGAATCAACTTTATTGCCCAAGTGTGTCTATGCACACATGGAACTTCATTCCGGTTTACAGTAGTACTTCATATATCACTGTAAAAAAAAAAAAACAAGAAAGAAAGAAATTGAATCCTGGAGGTAAGTATTTATGCACAACAGGTTTGCACTGCTATACTATACTATACTATACTATACTTTAAAGTATAGTATAGTATTAGTCTATACTAATACTTCATATGCTATACTAATATTTCATATGCTATGCTATGCTACACTATGCTATACTCTACTATAATATGCTATGCTATGCTATACCATGCAATGCTATGCTATACTATACTATACTATACCAAGTACTGTAATGCAAACAATTAAATCAGTGTAAAAATACCCAATAGTTATCATCTTCATCTCAATTACTAATGATAGTCAGTATTTCTAAAAATGGTGGCTATTTGAAAATAATTTCCCCCACATATCTGAGGGAATTATTTTCAAAATTGACTTGACTACAACACAGCTGAATATCATATATCTAAATGTTGTATCTCAGCATGTTCACTGACCAAATTATGGCAAGAAATGAATATCTTCAATCCCCTTTAAGTCATACTGAAAACGGGTCAATTGCACCATAGCATTATGGGAACATTAAATTTAAGTTTAGAGTTTTAGATGATGGTGTGTCAGTTGATGTTGTCTGAAGAGGAAAGTGGAATGTCAGAAGCAGGCATCTGCCTCTCAACGATGGGCTGCAGGGGCTTCCATAATGCAGCCGTTTATGAAAGAGAAAGAATAAAAGATAAACAACAAAGTCAAGACACTTCCACAAACAGAGCTGCACAGACTTGTATTTTCTCTGGACAGAACTGCAAAGGCAGTGCTTACACCTGCGAGTGCTGTCTGAAACACACAGGTGCTTTGTTTACCATGTGAATATGCATGTTCCTCATGGCATGCCACAGATTTCCATTAGTGAGGCGCCCCTAGCTGCAGGGCAGCTCTTCAGCATGCCATCGGAGATGATGAGGACGCTGTGAAGTGGTCCTCTACACCGACACAAGACTGATTTGTCTTAAACATGACAGCGATTTCTCTGTTAAGAGAAACGCCTCGGCGGGCTGATGGGTAATCTGAGAACGTGGGGTTTTTATACAACAGTCAGATGATGCAGAAGACCCCTCCTGGCATCGGAGATGAAAAAGGATGGAAGCAGACGCTGGTATTTTTGTCGCTGAGAGACCCGGGGGACAGCGTACTCCTCCATACACAGAGCTCATCACAGGAGAAACTGCCCTGAGTGGCCCTAGGCCCTTTGTTACCCCGGGGCAGTGAGCGGGTAATTAGCAACAGTCTCTATAGCAACTGTCTGGCAGCACAAAACAATGTCTAATTTCTCCTCCTTAGCTTATTGTAGTGTTTACCTGAAGTGCTTCCTGATGACCTGAGACTAGGGCAGGCTGGCACGGCGCCCTCATGCAAAGCTAATTTGTAACTGGGAAAGAAAACGGCATCGGCGGGTTCGGCGTGAGTCGTGGGTTTACTTGGGAGCGAAAGTTAAAAAGCACAGGAAGGGAAAAAGGGGTGCTGGCCCCAGGCCAATGGCTTCAGGACTCTGCCCTTAAATAATTCACCTGACGTGCAAGGCTGCATTAATACAGCCCAGGAATTGGCTTGATCTATGAAACAACACGCTTCAGTCAAATTGTATGTTTATTCATCGCGTTATGTATTTGACTTGCTTTGCCAGTCAGATTACATTGGTGGTTTTTCCCCTGGTAGCACAGATAATAGTCCAGGACTGCCTTTTTTTTTACCGTTTTCCGACAAACCGATTTCTAAATACAGACATTTTTGAAACACTTTCTACGCATATAAATAGATTTTTATTGTTTTTGTTTTACTTCAACACCTCCATGGTATTTGTTGTGTTTGTTTCATATATTTATTAGTTCCTTTGTCATTTTGCCTTCTTCATCACATTTAATAAACGGCAGAGGCAGCTTTCTAAAGCCAGCGTGACTTGTAAAGAAAAGGTCTCAATGGCATCGTGACTGGGAAGCTCTGATCTGTGAATTATGATCCACGAAACAACCTGCTGAAATGACCTGCTGAAACAACCTGAAACGACCTGCTGAAACAACCTGCCGAAATGACCTGCTGAAACCTGCTGAAACGACCTGCTGAAACCTGCTGAAACTACCTGCTGAAATGACCTGCTGATACTACCTGCTGAAACCACCTGCTGAAACCACCTGCTGAAACAACCTGCTGAAACAACCTGCTGAAACAACCTGAAACGACCTGCTGAAACAACTTGCTGAAACAACCTGCTGAAACAACCTGAAACGACCTGCTGAAACAACCTGCTGAAACAACCTGAAACGACCTGCTAAAACAACTTGCTGAAACAACCTGCTGAAACAACCTGAAACGACCTGCTGAAACAACCTGCTGAAACAACCTGAAACGACCTGCTAAAACCTGTTGAAACCTGCTGAAACAACCTGCTGAAACAACCTGAAACGACCTGCTGAAACAACTTGCTGAAACAACCTGCTGAAACAACCTGAAACGACCTGCTGAAACAACCTGCTGAAACAACCTGAAACGACCTGCTAAAACCTGTTGAAACCTGCTGAAACAACCTGCTGAAACAACCTGACACGATCTGCTGAAACGACCTGCTGAAATGACCTGCTGAAACCTGCTGAAACAACCTGCTACGACCTGCTGAAACAACCTGCTACGAACTGCTGAAACGACCTGCTGAAACAACCTGCCGAAATGACCTGCTGAAACCACCTGCCGAAACAACCTGCTGAAACCACCTGCTGAAACAACAAGAAACAACCTGCTGAAACCACCTGCTGAAACAACCTGCTGAAACGACCTGCTGAAACAACCTGCTGAAACAACCTGAAACGACCTGCTGAAACAACTTGCTGAAACAACCTGCTGAAACGACCTGCTGAAACAACCTGCTGAAACAACCTGAAACGACCTGCTAAAACCTGTTGAAACCTGCTGAAACAACCTGACACGATCTGCTGAAACAACCTGAAACGACCTGCTGAAATGACCTGCTGAAACCTGTTGAAACCTGCTGAAACAACCTGACACGATCTGCTGAAACAACCTGAAACGACCTGCTGAAATGACCTGCTGAAACCTGTTGAAACCTGCTGAAACAACCTGCTACGACCTGCTGAAACCACCTGCTGAAACAACCTGCTACGAACTGCTGAAACGACCTGCTGAAATTACCTGCTGAAACAACCTGCCGAAATGACCTGCTGAAACAACCTGCCGAAACAACCTGCTGAAACCACCTGCTGAAACAACATGAAACAACCTGCTGAAACAACCTGCTGCAATGACCTGCTGAAACCACCTGCTGAAACAACCTGCTGAAACAACATGAAACAACCTGCTGAAATGACCGGCTGAAACAACATGAAACAACCTGCTGAAATGACCTGCTGAAACCACCTGCTGAAACAACATGAAACAACCTGCTGAAACAACCTGAAACGACCTGCTGAAACAACCTGCCGAAACAACCTGCTGAAACCACCTGCTGAAACCTGCTGAAACAACCTGCTGAAACAACCTGCTGAAATGACCTGCTGAAACCACCTGCTGAAACAACATGAAACAACCTGCTGAAATGACCTGCTGAAACAACCTGCTGAAACCACCTGCTGAAACCTGCTGAAACAACCTGCTGAAATGACCTGCTGAAACCACCTGCTGAAACAACATGAAACAACCTGCTGAAACCACCTGCTGAAACAACATGAAACAACCTGCTGAAATGACCTGCTGAAACAACCTGAAACGACCTGCTGAAACAACCTGCCGAAACAACCTGCTGAAACCACCTGCTGAAACCTGCTGAAACAACCTGCTGAAACGAAAGTACAATGTGTCGGCCATTTGTGATTCACCTTAATCTGGCTGTGATACACAGCAGCTGTCGTGATAATGCAGCCAGACTGTTTAGACATTATTCAGCATCGTTCCCAAGTCAGACCAGAACCATTCCGCCGTTACAGCCACCTCGCTGTCTGTCTGCTAGATGCTAGGTGTTTCTTCTTATCCGGCATCACTCTCCTTACGTGTCCTCTGATGTAAAGCGTTCGGTGTTGCTCTCTGCTGTTGGCCCCGTCGTCTCATCATCGCTCTGGCCCCAGACCCCTCCTGAGGGGACTAAGTGGCACTCAGTTTGCAAGGATGCCAAGGATGAGTTAGATATAATGAGCAGACCTGACTTGCCCCCTATAGCCCAACACTGTTCTCCTCTGGGGCTCATCTTGCCAGGCCAGGCGTGATCGGAGTCAGAGCGAGTGGACCCGAGGCTCCCCGCTGAGCGGATAATGAGGAATTCTGGGATCGGCTCAGGCTCCCCGAGTCACCTGTGATGGACAAGAATGGGGTGTGAGGAACTTCAGCGCACGAGAGGCATCACACACCTCACGGATAATCCCTTGTTTGTTCCTCTCTCATTGTGTCAACATAACGCTCTCGTGTTTTCACAGATGCCGAAATGGAAAAAAAAGTCCAATTATCTTCTCTCCCAAATCGGAGTAACTCTCACAGTGTAAGTAGGATTGATGCTGCAATGATTACAGAAGGAAGGGGTCATGCTGAATAATGGCGAGATTTAAAGGTTGAGGTTGCAGCAAATGGCAGTTATTTATTCATCATGTGCGGCAATGAAGAAAATGTTTCCGTTTTTTTCATCCTTTCTCTCCAATGGACTTTCTGCACCAGAACGCCAATGTGAGATATTCTACTGGGGAAGAAGCATTTTCCATTGTCCCTTTCTCTTAAGGCGGGTTTGACTTTCAAAATGACAGTGTTAGTGAATTCTTGAGGGTTCAAGGCCACATGGCAATCCTAGCTGATAAAACCCGAGGCAGATTTTAATGCCGGCGTTTAAATAAAGCAACGTTGTTTTTGGAGACAAAGCAAGAGAGACACGATTGAGATGGTTTGGACATGTGTGGAGGAGAGATGCTGGGTATATTGGGAGAAGGATGCTGAATATGGAGCTGCCAGAGAAGAGGAGAAGAGGAAGGCCAAAGAGGAGGTTTATGGATGTGGTGAGGGAGGACATGCAGGTGGCTGGTGTGACAGAGGAAGATGCAGAAGACAGGAAGAGATGGAAACGGATGATCCACTGCGGCGCCCCCTAACGGGAGCAGCCGAAAGTAGTAGTAGTAATAGTAGTAGTATTAGTAGTAGTAGCAGTAGTAGTAGTAGTAGTAGCAATAGTAGTAGTAGTAGTAGCGGTAGTAGTAGTAGCAGCAGCAGTAGTAGTAGTAGTAGTAGTAGTTATAGTGGTGGTAGTAGGAGCAGTAGTGTTGGTATTACCGGTATTAGTACCCTCATTTCATTTTTAACATGTGCCTGCACATTGTTTTTAATGACAATAAAATGAATTGAATAGTAGTAGTAGCGGTAGTAGCAGTAGTAGTGTTAGTAGCGGTAATAGCAGTGGTAGTAGCAGTAGTAGTAGCGGTGGTAGTAGTAGTAGTGGTAGTAGTAATAGTAATAGTAGTGGTAGCAGCAGTAGTAGTAGTAGTAGCAGCAGCAGTAGTGGTAGTAGCAGTAGTTGTAGTGGTAGTAGCAGCAGTAGTAGCGGTGGTAGTAGTAGTATTAGCAGCAGTAGTAGTGGTAGCAGTAGTAGTAGTGATAGTAGCAGTAGTAGTAGTAGTAGTAATCGTAGTAGTAGTGGTAGCAGCAGCAGTAGTAGTAGTGGTAGCAGCAGCAGTAGTAGTAGTAGCAGTAGACTGTGGGTAGCGGGGAGCGTCCACAGCAGCTTTTGGCGGGCCTGGTAAGGAAGGCAGACAGACAGATGAGTCCGGTAAGGCAGCAGTAGGAGAGACCATTAAACCCACTGATGTCCTCGTTTCAGCCATCGACTGTATCAGCTCACATCAGCAGTGCACAAGCTGCCGTTTGTGTCTCATGGCTGTGAGAACATGGAATAAATGAAAGTCAGGCCAGGAATGGATTTACATGTAAAGCTGCTCTTCTGTAGAATTGGTTTTGATGTGGAGAGACTGTGTGTGTGTGGATGTGTGTGTGTTAGTTACACTTCATGTGGTCACCTCCCCTCGACAGTGGCTTCATTTTCTTAGTTGACAAGGTGATGATGAAGTCTGATTGGTGGGAACTTTTGATCTACGCCAAAATGAAAGTGTCCGATTTGGATTTGCAACACAGCTTCCTGAGGCACAGAAACACTGATGTGCTTTTCAGTTTGTTCTCAACATCCGTGATAGTGACATAAAATAAAAAAAGAAACTTATCTTTTCTTTCGGTTGAAATTGCTTGAGTGTTGAAAATGTCAGATCATCTGTATTAGAGTATGGCGGGCCATACTCTATTTTTTGTAAATCAATGGAGAACATATTTTGGTGTGTAGAACACAAATCTGAAGAAAATCTTTATAACCGTAACCTACATTTGATTATTATTAAATGTTTGATTATTTTGCTATTCTTCTGGAAGACAGAGACTAAGTTGGGGGGAGGGGCTTTTATTTTGAAGTTATGTCTTTTATTTTGGTAACTTCCTGTTGGAATGGCAGTTATAGCCATTTTGTTGCTGAAAGCCGCATGTTGGGGAGGTTGGCAATCCTTATCCATCCGTCTTCTGTTCTCTTATTGTGGCATTGCCAGTATGTACATTTTTA
Source organism: Lampris incognitus (assembly GCF_029633865.1). NCBI lineage: Eukaryota > Metazoa > Chordata > Actinopteri > Lampriformes > Lampridae > Lampris > Lampris incognitus. The sequence continues at coordinate 2,726,003 of NC_079214.1, read as the reverse complement.
ATTAGGAACCTGAGGAACCAACAGATAATAATATTTGACATAAATTACCTCTTTTTATATTATATTTGTTAATTGATTTTTGTACTTACCTATTGCTTGCCCAAGTTACCTGTGAAGTAAAATAGGGACCTGTGAAGGGAATATTTTGACAGTTTTCTTTAATACTTAACCTTTGTAATACTTTAATACCTGTCTGTGGTGGATACTTACCTGTGTATTATTGTTTTTATTTCAGTGTGAACTAGTTAAAAAATGGCTCAAGTCAGAACAAGGATGAAATCAAGTTCTCATTTGAGTAATCTTGCTGGCACTGGGCAGGCGCTGTTGGTGTCTGAACTGCCAACTCTGAGGGATATCCTGAGGTATGGCATCTACTTCAGGGAGCAAAATGAAGATGACAGGAGGAACTTCCAGTGGACCAGCTGGTGGGTGACATCTACCTTGGTCTGATTTTTCAGTGGAGCAAAGTTAATGCTCTTTTCAAGCCACCTGTTATCAATAAAAAGGTGACCATCATGTCCAAGCTCAAGGAGGTCAGGAATCAGGCAGTGAAGTTTTCTCTTGGGAAGGGCAAATTTGATGCCAAAGAGAGGTTCATTGTCAAATTAGACAAGTTATTTGATATTTTGACTAGCAAGTGTCAGATTACCAGTTGTGGGGCGGGAGGCTATGAGTGTGAGGGCTGTGTGATCCAAGCCCATATTAACTGTTCCTGTAGCAGAGAGAAAAGGATTCCTGTGAAAGATCTTGCCTAAATCAAGGAACAGAGAGAGAGAAGGCTGGAAGTAAAAGGACTCCACCAAATGGGGGACCCTGATCTGCTAGAGCACAAGAGACATGTGAGGACATTGGAAAGGCAGGGGATGGAAAAGAAGGCAGAGGAAAGGAGAGAGAACAAGGAGGAAAATGCTGCAGAGCAGAGAAGGCAGCCAGTAAGGATGTTGAGTGATTTTTGGCTGATGGTGATGAGGATCTGGAATTGGAAAGAAGTGGTGCTGAAGATGAGTTTGTCCCTGAAGTTGAGCTCTCCCCCGAAACTGACCCTGAACCTGCAGTTTCGGCAAAGGTACAGAAAAACTATGATGAGATTCCAAACATAGCCCTTGCTAGTGTAAGGTATGGCATAGGGCTGAAGCCAAGTGCAGTGATAGCAACTGCAGCTCTGATTGATGCAAGAATCATCACAGAAGACAACACAAGTAAAGTGATTGATAAGAACAAGGCCAAGAGAGCACAGAAGTTGAGAGAGCTGGGGGAAGAGTTTGAAGAGAAGTGCAGGGAGGAGGGGGAGGATCTCCTGCATCCTCTTTGATGGGCGGATTGACCTGACCAATGTGATGATGGAAGCTAAGGGCAGTGACCAATCTTTTCCTGCAAAGATCAAGGAAGAACACTATAGTGGTGCTAGTGAGCCTGGCTGCTACTATCTGTTCCACTTTATCGCAGAAAAAGCAACAAAAGAGGAGTCACATGTGGAACAGATTGCTAAGGTTCTGTTTGCCTGGCTGAAAAAGAGGGGTTTTGATAAGACCTTGTGGGCCATTGGGGGAGACTCAACAAATGTCAACACTAGTGTGAAAGCTGGAGTAATGCGTAAGCTGGAGCTGCACCTGGGGAGAACGCTGGTCTGTTTGGTGTGCAGCGTGCACACTGGTGAACTTCCCCTGCACCGTCTCATTGTTGACCTTGATGGCCCTACTCTGTCAGACAACAAATTATCCGGGCCAATAGGAAAGCTCCTTGATTCTGCTACAGACTTGGATATCAATCTAAACTTCACCCGGCTCTGTGTTGACCCTCCACTGATCAAGCTGCCTGACAAGGTCATTCAAGATCTCTCAACTGACAAACACTATGGCTGTAAAATTATGCAGTCAAGGATGGAGTGCTTCCTGCAAGGCTGGCTCTGTTGGAGATTGGACCAGTAAACCCCAGCTGCTGGCTCGCTACAGGAAACAGACTTCTCAAGCTTAGGGTGTCAAAGCACGGACCTAAAGGAAAGAACCTGAAGAATCTGCAATTCATTGTGGAATTCATCATTGGAGTGTATTATCCATGTTGGGTCAATGTAAAGGTCAAGCACTCCTGGAGCTAAGGGCCTAGGCACATCCTGTTTCAGCTGCACTGCCTCAAGTCCCAGAGGAAAGGTGCTGGACCTTGTGATGCTGACTTTGAGAAGATCTGCTTGATATGCCCACAGTGAAGCAATCCTCCAAACACTGCTGTGCTCTGAGGATCAGAAGGAGAGGATTGAGGAGTGGGTGGAGAGAGTCCTGGCCATCAGGGGAGAGGGGGAGCCAGACACTCAGCTGGGGGACTCCTCTGTGAGGGCCAGAAGGACACCTGACATCAATTGTGATGCTTCCAGCACTGGTGACTTGATCAATTGGTCAGAAGGTGTGTCAGAGCCACCCCTCACCTGCTCCCTAAGCACCTTGGAGGTGAAGCACTTCATCAGCACCCCCATGGAGATGCTTAACTGGCCTTGCCACACACAACGCATTGAGAGGGTTAAAATGGTGGCTGAGGCTGATGTCCAAGAATGAGAAAGCAGGACTTGTGCAACCTGGCAAAGTTCAAGAAGTCAGGAGATTGATCTTTGTAATTGTATCCAGTGATATACATGCAGTTCACCTGTTAATAAATATGTAAATTTGATTTGGCTTTGTCAATATAAATGATTTCCCTTATATCGTTTAATATCTTATAAAGGGGTTCGAGAGGGTAAAATTATTAGTTTAGAAATACAAATAATGTAGGTCAGTGTTATCCTATCCAAAAAATAAACTCATATTTGAATTCCCCATAAAAAAACACATAATTTAGACACCCCACATGTTAGGATTTCCTTCAGATTCATGTTGGCACCTGAGTGAGACCCGCCCTAGTATTAGAGGACTGTTCAGATTTTCTTCCACAAGTCCCTGTTGTTGGAATGTAATGGAGATTTTATGAGGAACAAATGCAACAATGGCACACACATCAAGCTAAAACATCCAGTAGTTTGCAAAGCAGTTACAACTTCAGGTCAGTTAATAAACACCTGTTGTGTGTGTCAGCCTAAACTCTTGTGAGAAAGTATTGTAATGCCTATCGATGTGCTACTGTAACACACACAAGAACATACACACAAGCCCCCACACACAATAACACACACAAGCCCCCACACACAATAACACACACAAGCCCACACACAAGAACACACACAAGCCCCTACACACAAGAACACACACAAGCCCACACACAAGAACACACACACAAGAACACACACAAAAGAACACACACACAAGAACACACACGCAAGCCTACACACACAAGAACACACACAAGAGCACACAAGAGCACACACACAAGCCCAGTGGATTTACTGTGTCCAGCTGCCTGACATGTCCAACTGGTTAGAAAGACATTTTCCGATTTCTGTGTGTTGTGAAGTTTTCTGTGTGTTTTCTGTGCGTTTCTGTGTTTTCTGTGTGTTGTGAATGTTTTCTGTGTGTTTTCTGTGTGTTTTCTGTGTTTTCTGTGTGTTGTGAATGTTTTCTGTGTGTTTCTGTGTGTTGTGAGTGGTTTTTTTTCTGTGTGTTTCTGTGTGGTGTCTGTGTGTTGTGTGTTTTCTGTGTGTTGTGTGTGTTGTTTGTGTGTGTTGTGTGTGGGAGTGTTGCATTGGTTGTCTGGACCGTCGGCTTCAGTTTGAGGTTGAAGCAGGAGTTTGGGGGCGTGTCCCGCCTCGAGGCCACTGAGCGTCTGGTTTCAGGTTGCACGTCTCTCATTGGCTGCTTTTGTTTGACTAAACAGTGGAACGCCGCCGGACTTCTTAAAGACACAGTGTACTTTTTTTGCTCTGTTCAGGAAATCATGTTTGCCAGGGGTGACATCACGCTCTTACTGAGGCAACACTTTTACACTAATAGGGTGGTTTTGTACTGATGGAGCTGTTTGGTGTGATCATCTCAGGAATGGCATCTGACTGACATCATAGAGATAAGTGGGACTTACACTTCAGTGCTAACGGGGGCTGTTGACATCCCTGTGGCGGGAGGAAGGCTGTCATCTGGAAGCAGTGTCTCTGGAAGCAAAGTGTAGACGGAAGATTATTTCCTATCCATGAATACATGGAGTCTTACCGCAAGTGTCCTGTGTCATCATTTTCACCAGTACCCGTGGAAGACAGGTGATAACAGACAGCGTTAGGATGGATGTTCACATTAGGAATGTAACTGCCATTATCCTTATTTATTTGCACTGGTAAAATAGGCATTATGATCATTTTGGGGTCTTTTCTGGCCAAAAGTGGATTCGGTTCAATGGCCCAGCTGTCTATGCTTATGGCAACAAGAAAAAGTGTGTCATAATGTTTGGCAGAACGCCAGGAGGAACAATAGAAACTAAAAAAATGTGCACCGCTCCAGATTGAAAGGACAAAGTGCAGAGTACATTGTATTTGTGAATGTGGTGACGCTTTTATTTACTACTCTGAAACATGGACCGATTATAAGGCAGCAGGCCACACACACACACAACAACACCTACATGACGGTGTCAGCAGTGTTTGCGGTTGTGACCACTGCATTCAGGTACATGACATACTTCCTTCCACATTCCAAAAGGATTCATACCAAGCTACTGCAGTAGAGCCATTTGGACATTATTTATTTATTTACTTATTTTACAGTTTCATTCAGCAGACGCTTTTATCCAAAGTGACGTACATCTGAGAGTTAATACAACACAAGCAAGGATGTAGTCAGGAGATAACAGTGCAAGTAAGTATGAAAAAACCTAGGTTCAAGTCCGATAGGACATAGGTGTCAACAAGCAGTGCATAAAGGCAATGCATAGGATGCATAGAAGCGATTTTAAAAAAAATGTTTATACCATCAGGTGTGGCGGTGTTGGAGAAAGAGCTGGGTGTTTAACTTCTTAAAGATGGAGAGGGACTCAGCGGATCGAATGGAGTTTGGTAACTCGTTCTGCCACCTGGGAAGTACAGAGGAGAAGAGTCTGGCTAGTGACTTAGGGCCCCTTTCATTGGCAGAGCATAGTGAGCGGAATTGAGTGTAGACCTGAATGAGGAAGTTCAGGTAGATGGGAGCAGTTATAGTTGCTGTTTGGTAAGCGAGCATTAATGTTTTGAATTTAATGCGGGCAGCTACTGGGAGCCAGTGGAGGGAAATGAACAGCGGAGTGACGTGCTGTTTTGTGTTGGTTGAAGACCAGATGTGCCACCACATTCTGGATCATTTGTAGATGTTTGAAAGTGCATGCAGGGAGACCTGCCAGTAAGGAGTGGCAGTAGTCAATGTGTGATATAACAAGAGCCTGTACCAGGAGCTGTGCTGCATGCTCAAAAAGGTAGGGTCTCATTTTCCCGATGTTGTACGGGGCAAATTGGCACAGCTGAGCAATTGAGGCCACGTGAACCTTAAAGATTAGTTGGTCATCAATCATGACATCCAGGTTTCAGGCAGACTTTGTGGGTATGAGTTGGGTTGATCCAAGCTGGATATTGATCTGTTGTTGTAAAGATGGACTGGCTGGGATGAGAAGGAGCTCAGTCTTAGATAGGTTAAGCTGAAGGTGACGTTGTTTCATCCATGCAGAGATATCAGCAAGGAATGACGATATCTGTGCTGAGACTGTGAGGTCATCTGGCAGGACTGATAGGAAGAGCAGGGTATCATTAGCATAGCAATGGTATGAGAAACCATGGGAGTGGATGATTGCACCAAGTGAGGTGGTGTATATTGAGAAGAGGAGGGGACCGAGCACTGACGCTTGAGATACCCCTGTGGATAAGCCGTGCAGTTTGGGCACTTCTCCCCTCCAAGATACTCTTAAAGATCTCCCCAAGAGGTAGGACATGAAACACTAGAGGGCAGATCCAAAAGCTGAGGACTGACCAGCAGCTCTAACCAAACACAGTGATTCTATTACTGACAGGAGTGCATTCTTGGTAGAATGATCCTACTTATAGCCAGACCGATTTGGATCATACAGATTGTTCTCTGAAAGGAATTCAGAGACTTGGTTAAAGACTGTGCACTCAAGTATTTTTTAAAGAAAGGGTAGGCGTGAAACCGGTCTATAGTTTTCAACCTGGGTGGGGTTGAGTGTAGGTTTTTTTCGTCAAAATTTATTTCTGATTTTTCCCTTTTTTTCCCAATTTAGTGGCCAATCGATCCCTATTTTAGTTCAAACACCCACCCTTGCTTAAACACCCAAGCTTGCTTAAATGCAGTGGGGAACACACCCATTGTAAGCGAGGAGTTGATGATGTGTGCAACTGCGGGGTTAAGTGCGGGGGAAATGGTCTGTAGGAGGTTGGATGGTATCGGGTCCAGTGGACAGGTAGTAGGACGAGAGTCCAGCAGAAGTTTGGAGACTTCCTCCTTGGTCAGGTGGGAGAATGAGGTGAGTGAAGCACTGTTAGCTGGCAGCGGCAGACAGAGTTGGTCAGGCTCAGAGAAATGGTTACTGATGGCAGAAGCCTTATCAGTAAATTACGAGGCAAACATGTCAGGAGAGAGCAGAGTTGAGGTCGGAGGAGGAGGCAGATTGAGGAGTGAGTTAAAAGCAAAAAACATTTTTCGAGCATTAGTGGCGCCACATCTTGTTCTGATAGTAAGTGGTCTTAGCTGTTTTTAAGCTGAGGAGGATGACACTAGTGGATGCTGATAGTCACTGAGGTCAGTGGACTGTCTGGTTTTACACCATTTTCTCTCTGCCATTCTGAGCCCTGCCCTTTGCTCTCTGGTGACCTTAGTGAGCCATGGACTAGGGGGGCATGATGAGCAGGTCTGGATGCCAGAGGGCAGAGATTGTTAAGAGAAGAGGTTAGTGAGGAACAGAGTGTCTCTGTAGCCTCGTTGACAGGGAGGGAAGAGAATTCATTATGAGGAAGCATGGAAGCCAAGACCTCATTGGAAAGCTTGGTCGATGAAAGGGACTGGAATTTTGGCAGAAGGAGACCCTTTGTGGAGGAACGTGAGGATGTCTCAGTGAGGAGGCCGTAAATTGAATAAAGAAGTGGTCTGACAGGTGTAGGGGGGTGACAGTCAGATTTGCTGTGGAGCAGTTGGGAGTCAAGATCAGATCAAGAGTATTGCCCGGTTTATGTGTGGGAGGGATGGGGACCTGTCTGAGGTCGAAGGAGGACAGAAGAGACAGGAAGTCAGTCGCTTGGGTTTTTTCAGTAAGGATATTCATGTCTCCCATGACAATTGACCTTTCACAAAGTACCGCCCCAGAACGGTGCTTGTCCAATCCTACCTTAGCAACGGTCCGTCAAGCTTTCAAACACACAGCAAAATGCTGAAACGGTGTGCCTATGGGATCTGCAATTTGGATACTAGATATGTGAAAAGTTTGGAGGGGGTGTAATTTTCTTTCCCTTCCTGAAACTCAGAATGCAAGAAGCGCAATGTCGGCAATAGATTTGGCAGTATAGCAGACCCCATGGCCAGCCTAATCCATCCAAAATCAACAAAAATACCTGTCTGCTCCAAGCTAAGCTTGCTACTAGCTATTATTGATAGCTAATACAGCTAACGTATTATTACTGTTACTTTTACCCACACAATGCGCTGATTTCTTCCTTCATGTTTTGGTGTTTTCCGGCTACTTCCTGGTTAGTTCTGAAATGCTTGACGGACATAGCAACAGTAACTAAGGGGGCGGGACTTTGCGAAAGGTCAATTAGTGGTGTGTCATCATCAGGAATGGCTGAGAGTAACATGTCTAGTTGGACTATGAAGTTCCCCAGTTGACACCCTGGTGGGTGGTATATGACAACCACAAATAGCTTAATAGGAGCAGTAGCCATGCTTGCATGGAATTCAAAGGAGGAGTTGTTGCTTAGCGGAGAAAGCTTAGTGAATTTCCAGTCTTTGGAAATGAGGACACCCGTACCACCTCCACACTCAACAGAATGGGGTGTGCTTGAGAAAGCAGAGTCAACAGAGAGTGCAGCCGGTGTGACAGTGTTTTCTGGACATATCCAGGTTTTGGTCAGGGCTAGTACCTGAATGTCTGACAGATTAGCAAGTGCTTGGATAAGTTCTGTTTTATTTATAGCCGACTGGCAATTTCGTAAGCCAAAAGTGAGGGAGGAGTGAATAGGGGAGGCTTTCCTGAGTGAATGGATGTTCTCATGGTTGCATTGTCTGCTACAGATGTGATTGTTTTTTTAATTTTAATTTTTTTTTTATATAATGGTGAATGACAGGGATGTCTTTGTCGCACATTGTGGGTGGGGCAGGCAAGGAGAGAGAATGGTAGAAAAGGGAATTACCAGCCAATGTCCTTGCTCGGTAGACTCACGCAGGTAGACTTACGCAGGTCTTTACCCAATGAGGGCTGACACACAAGGGCTGACGCTACAGCACAACTGTGTGTAAATACCAGGAAGTACCACAGCTGAACCCGCCCCCTTCTGATTTTCACAACAAAGGAAGCAATAGAGGGCGCAACCCGTGTTAGCTGACCAACCTATTTGAAGCTGAGAGAGTGAAACCAGGAAGTACTCGGCACAAGAAAGCCTGACAATGGCCTAACTTTGCATCAAACCTCAAAACAAGCTATAAATCACTTACTAAATGACTCCAGTCTCCGATGTTCAAGATCAGAGCTTGTTCTGCTGGGTTTAGTTCAGTCTCTTTTATAAGCTGTTAGTGAAAATCCCGGCCCTGTCTGATTTTCACAATAAACGAAGCAATAGAGGGCGCGACCCTTGTCTGCTGACCCATCGTTGCCATACAGGGGAATAACTTGCCCCTTTATTTCAGCAGGACGAGGTAAACACACTACTCAGTGAACACACCTTTCTCAATATAATAACCACTAAAACACAATTGCTGGCATGCTGTGGTGTCACTTAAATAGCAAACACAGCAAAAGACTATGTAGATTGAATTAAAAATTATATCCTCATCCTCATGTGGATTGAAAAGACGATACTGAGGTTGAGGCTCCATACGATATTGTTTGAGGCCCAGGTTAACAATGGCCGCCATTGGTGCTGTGCCCTCACAGGGTATTGATGGAAACTAAAATCCACTGTGGCGACCCCTGAGAAACCGGGAACAAGCTGAAAGAAGAAGAAGAAGATAATCATCCTCAGTATTCAAAGTCCAGTTTCTTAGTTCACTGTCTATTTCGTTATGAGGGAAAGTTCAGTTGTAATGCTGGGCAGGGGCTAGGATGGCCGTCCTTCACAGTCACAGACAGTTGGGGTGAGCCTCAGTGGTTCTGGACCAGGGACGGCAGGCCTTCACCCAGTCATTCAGAGCAGACCTGTTGGCTTTTTGTCTTCTTCCGGTTTTGTAAATGAGTTGAATTATTTCATCGTCTAAGGTGTCATTAGAAACACAAGTGTCGTATACCAGTACACACAGTACATACATTTACTCAGTTCATATTTTAAATCATCTGGCGTCTGCACCTACTTTAGCAAGGGTTCTTTTTATAATTCTATATTTTTGTACATCGTCGCAAAGGAAGATTAAATCACCAATTAAATCACTCCAATTTTCAGCCCTTGAAAAAATTTGCTTAAAATTTGCTGTACATATGATTGTGATCATGGTGTGTGTGTGTGTGTGTGTGTGTGTGTGTGTGTGTGTGTGTGTGCGTGCGTGCGTGCGTGCGTGCGCGTGCGCACACCCATGCCCAGTTCATTAGTGTGATCTATCGTAGTCTCGAAACAGTATGCCGGTCTCTGATGTGCATCTAGCAAGTTGTTTACAATATGCAATTAGCCAATGCTAGCAGGCTAATTAAACCTGCATCTGGTCCAGACATGGCTGATACCACCTGGGTGTCAACCTGCTGCAAAAGTGAGTTTGCAAAAAAAGAAAAAAAATCTCAGAGGGAAATGTATGGCATGTGTTGGTGTCTTTCACTAGAAAACAGTGGATTAATCCGATTGAGCAGCCCCACGCAGTGCGTACTTCCATAGAGATGGCCTTCTTTGTTTTATCTCAACACAATTCGGGGTTCACCAAGTTTGTGAAAATAACATGCAATGCTTTTGTTTCAATGAACTTTAATGATAGTGAGCAGCAGATGGTAAAAAAAGACTTAAATCCAGGGAAACTGGCTTTGAATCTTGCATGAATTATCCTACATTCTGTTTGTTTATCATTTATCAGCTGTTGGCATGGATCCACTTGTGCCTGCGGATCAAACTAAAAGCCAGATCTACTTTTTCTCATCACTGGTCAGTTTAGGGATGTTAATGATTAATGATTAATTGATTTATTACCAGTAAGAATTTAACCAGTTAAAAATGTATTGGCAAACAATGTATGTTTCATGTACCATTTCTCGGGAGCTGACACATATATTGACTTTTACACCACAAGAGGGCGTCCTTCACCTCTGTAGTTCAGAAAAACTACTGGCGCAATAAAGGAAGAAGCGATCCTGACCGCGCAGATGTGTTCATTTCCTTTAATACAAACCAATAGGATTTAAGTTTATTGTGGAGAGATTCAGAGTATTTTTTATTTTCCTTTTAGACGCTTTATGTTTATTTGAAACATGGGTTTGGTGTGGTCTGCCTTGTTAGTCTAGAAATGGTGGCACCATTTGCTGAATAAGGACAGGCGGACAAGAGCAGAGCATTATTTTCTTATTAGTCTGTTCGTTTAAATTGTTTGTGATTCATGGATTAATATTTCACTTAACTAATGTGCTGCTAGAATTGTTTAAATTAAACATAAACTGAGAAAAAGACATGCATTTTATTCATTCATTCATCTTCAGCTGCTTCTCAGGGGTCGGGTCACGGTGGCAGAAAGCTAAGTAGGGCACTCCAGATGTCCCTCTCCCCAGTAATGCCCTCCAGCTCCTCCTGGGGGATCCCTAGGCGTTCCCAGGCCAGATTGGACATATAGTCCCTCCAGCGAGTTCCGGGTCTTCTCCCTGTTGGCCGTGCCTGGTAAACCTCCAAAGGAAGGCGCCCAGGAGGCATCGTAGTCAGATGCCTGCACCACCTCAACTGGCTCCTTTCGATGCGAACGAGCAGCAGCTCTAATCCAAGCTCCCTCCAGATGTCCGAGCTCCTCACCCTATCTCTAAGGCTGAGCCCAGACACCCTACGGAGGAAACTCATTTCAGCCGCTTGTATCCGTGATCTCGCCCTTTCGGTCACTACCCAAAGCTCATGACCATAGGTGAGGTTTGGAACAAAGATTGACTGGTAAATTGAGAGCTTGCCTTCTGGTTCAGCTCCCTCTTCACCACAACGGTCCGGTACAACGTCGGCATTACTGCTGATGCTGCACCAATTTGCCTGTCAATCTCCTGCTCCATCCTACCCTCACTCGTGAACAAGACCCCGAGATACTTGAACTCCTTCACTCGAGGCAACAACTCATCCCCAACCTGGAGGGAGCAATCCACCATTTTCCGGTAGAGAACCATGGCCTCAGACTTGGAGGTGCTGACTCTCATCCCAGCCATTTCACACTCCGCTGCAAATTATCCCAGTGCGCCCTGGAGGTCGCGTTCTGATGAAGCCAACAAAACCACATCATCTGCGAAGAGCAGAGATGCAATTCTGAGGTTCCCTAAACGGACACACTCTTCACCTTGGCTGTGCCTTGAGATCCTGTCCATGAATATCACAAACAGAATCGGAGACAAGGGACAACCTTGGCGGAGTCCGACACCCACCGAAAATGTGTTTGACTTTGTGCCGAGAATGCGGACGCAGCTCTCACTTTGGTTATACAAGGACCGGATGGCTTGTAGCAACTGCCCCGGTACCCCATACTCCCACAGTACCCCCCACAGAGTGCCCCAGGGCAGTGTTGTGGTCAAGTCACTAAACCTCGAATCCGAGTCGAATCTCGAGTCCCCAGTGCTCGAGTTGGAGGCCAAGTCTGAGTCCCCAAAGAAGAGTCTGAGTCGAGTCCGAGTCAAGTCCCCATTACCTGAGTCCGAGTGATCAAGGTTGCGTCTGAGTCGAGTTACGAGATGGGCCCCAGTGCACCACTCTGGCACCATAAAAAATGTGACATACAAATAAAAAAGGTCTACATTAAAAAAAAACAACACAGCTGTCACCATTTCAAAAGGAGTTTATTTATTTTGTGTCACAATAGCCAAACAAAAACACTAACAAAAACAAAAAAAGTCTTTATCAATTAACAAGTCCAAGTCCTCATCTCCAATTTCCGAGTCTGAATGCAGTCAATGCTCGAGTCCAAGTCTGAGTCATCAGTGTTCAAGTTCAAGTTGAGTCACGAGTCCTGAAAATCGGGACTCGAAGTCGGTCTCGAGTCCGATTCCTGGACTCGAGTACTACAACACTGCCCCAGGGTACATGATTGTAAGCCTTCTCCAAGTCCACAAAACACATGTAGACTGACTGGTTAAACTCCCATGCCCCCCTCAGCACTCCCAAAAGGGTAAAGAGTTGGTCCGTTGTTCCACGGCCAGGACGGAATTCGCATTGTTCCTCCTGGATCTGAGGTTCGACAATCGGTCAGAGCCCCCTTTCCAGCACTCTAGAGTAGACTTTCCCAGGGAGGCTGAGCAATGTGACGCCCCGATAATTGGAGCACACCCTCCGGTCCACCTTTTTAAATATGGGAACCACCACCCCTGTCTGCCACTCCACATGTACTGTCCCCAGCCTCCACGTGACACTGAAGAGGCGTGTCAACCAAGACAGCCCAGCAATGTCCAGAGCCTTCAGCATCTCAGGTCGAAGCTCATCCACACCCAGTGCCTTGCCACCGAGGAGCTTTTTAACTACCTCAGAGACCTCTGCCAGGGATATGGGTGGGGCTTCCCCTGAGTCTTCAGACTCTAACTCCTCCATTGAGGACGGGTTAGCTGGGTTCAGGAGCTCCTCAAAGTGTTCTTTCCACTGCTCGACAACATCCCCAGTCCGGGTCAACAGTTCCCGTCTCCGGCTGAACACAGCCTGAGTCAAGCCCTTCTTCCCCTTCCTGAGTCGCCGGATGGTTTGCCAGAACTTTCTGGAGGCCAACTGAAAGTCCTCCTCCATAGCCTCGCTGAACTCCTCCCACATCTGAGTTTTTGCTTCCATGACCGCCGAAGCGGCAGCATTTCTGGCCTGCCAGTACCTGTCTGCTGCTTCAGGAGACCCCCGGGTTCAACCAAGTCCAAAAGGCCTCCCTCTTCATCCTGACGGCTTCCCTCCACTGTCCACCAGTGGGTCCTTAGGTTGCTGCCTCAACAGGCACCGATGACCTTATGACCCCAGCTCCTGCCTGCCGCATCTGCAATAAAGGCTTTGAACATGGCCCACTCAGACTCCATGTCCCCAGCCTCCCTCGGTATACATGAGAACTTCTTCTGGAGGTGGGAGTTGAAGACCTCATGGACAGGGGCCTCCGCCAGATGTTCCCAGTTCACCCTCACTACACCTTTGGGTTTGCCAGGTCTGTCCGGCAGCCTTCCTCGCCACCAGGTGCTGATCAGTTGACAGCTCTGCTCCTCTCTTCACCTGAGTGTCCAAAACATACGGCCGCAGATCTGATGATATGACCACAAAGTCTATCATCGATCTTCGGCCTAAGGTGTTCTGGTACCAAGTACACTTATGAGCTACCTTATGTTCAAACATGGTGTTTGTTATTGCCAATCCATGACTTGCACAGAAGTCCAATAACAAGGCATGGGTTCAGATCGGGAAGGCCTTTCCTCCCAATCACGCCCCTCCAGGTTTCTCCATCGTTGCCCACATGAGCGTTGAAGTCCCTCAGCAGAACTATCGAGTCCCGAGGCGGAGCCCTATCCAGGACACCACCCAGAGACTCCAAGAAGGCCGGATACTCCAAACTGCTATTCAGTGCATAAGCACACACAACAGTCAGAGCCTTCCCCCAGCGACTCACGGTCATACAGAGGCAACCCTCTTATTCCCCGGAGAGAACTCCAACACGGTGGAGCTCAACCGGGGACTTGTGAGTGTCCCACACCCACCCTGAGCCTGTCACCTTGGCCAACTCCGGAAAAGTAGTGAGTCCAGCCCCTCTCCAGGAGTTTGGTACCAGAGCCCATGCTATGTGTGGAGGTGAACCCAACTATATCTAGTTGGTACCGCTCCACCTCCCGCACCAGCTCCGGCTCCTTCCCTGCCACAGAGGTGACATTCCAAGTCCCAAGGACCAGTCTGCGATGCCGGAAGCCGGCACGCCCCGGTCCTTGCCTTGGCCTGCTGCCCGGCCTGCATTGCACTGCACCCCAATGCTCATCCCTGCGTGTGGTGGGTCAACGGGGTGCTGGCTCCATGTTGTCTTTTTGGGCTGGGCCCAACCGGGCCCCATGGGCCTCGGCCTGGCTACCAGATGCTCGCCGGCAAGCTCCCTTCCCAGGTCTGGCTCCAGGAGGGGGCCCTGGTTTCCCTTTTCCGGGCGAGGTGCTGTAACTCTGCTGGTGTAATTTCATTGGGGTTTTTGGGCATGTGCTTTTTGGGAAGTGCATTTTATATTTTATTAATTATTGCATGTCACGCGGCGCCCGGGTGGCGTAGCGGTCTATTCTGTTGCTTGTCAACATGGGGATCGCTGGTTCGAATCCCCGTGTTACCTCCGGCTTGGTCGGGTGTCCCTACAGATGCAATTGGCTGTGTCTGCGGGTGGGAAGCCAGATGTGGGTATGTGTCTTGGTCGCTGCACTAGCGCCTCCTCTGGTCGGTCGGGTGTCTGTTCGGGAGGGAGGGGGAACTGGAGGGAATAGCGTGATCCTCCCATGCACTACGTCCTCCTGGTGAAGTTCCTCACTGTCAGGTGAAAAGAAGCGGCTGATGACTCCACATGTATGGGAGGAGGCATGTGGTAGTCTGCAGCCCTCCCCGGATCAGCAGAGGGGGTGGAGCAGAGACCGGGACGGCTCGGGAAGAGTGGGGGTATTTGGCCAAGTACAATTGGGGAGAAAAAAGGGGGGGGGGAGTTTGAAATATATTCACAGATTCGAACGTCCAGGAGCAATAACTCATAAGCGAAACATTGTTGAAAAATAAACAAGGCCTCTTTCCTACCGTAGTAAGGTAAACAACAAGCTACAACCTAATTTTCACCCAAATGAACTGTCCTCCGAGCTGGACAAATCACATGGGACAAGTGCGCAGGGACTGTCTAAAAAGTGCAGCAGAGATCGGGACGGCTGGGAAGAGTGGGGTAATTGGCCAAGTACAATTGGAAGAAAAAGGAGGGAAAAATCCCCCCCAAAAAATGATTGCATGTGATGCTACTGCCGTCAGGCCGCAGATACACAACTCTGAGGTGGAGTAGAGCTCGCTCTGGCAGACGTCTCGTCTCTTCTGCCATAGCAGCCCTGAACAAACTGCCTCGCTGCCCTTGCATAGAGCCAGATTTATCTGTGGGTGTGAGGGTTAGTTATGTGTTTGTCTGTCTGTATGTATTGTGTACATTGCGGTGTGGTTATCTGTATGTTTCTGTGCATGTAAAGGCTGTGAAAACAAATATCATGCAGGACAGTAAAGACTGTATCTACATATTAATGATTAAATGATTATCGATCGTTAACGTGCGGTTAAGGGAAATGCAGCACCTTTGCAACCCCAGTACCGCTGCCAAACATGAAATGCCGATGTGGGATTTTCACAGTTGATACGTCTTCTCTTCTGGTGTTTCAGTCACTATCAACTTCTCCATCAAGTCAAGTCAGTTTTATTTGTGTAGCCCAATATCACAAATTACAAATGTGCCTCAGGGGGCTTTACAGCAACACACCATCTTGTCCTTAGACCCTCACATTGGATAAGGAACACCTCCCTAAAAACCTTTAACAGGGAGGAACACCAGGAAGAAACCTCAGGGAGAGCACCAGAGGAGGACCTCTCTCCCAAGACGCACATTGTGACTTGATGTTGTATTTACACAATTTACACAATACAACACTGAAAGAGGATAACACAATTATAATGGAATTATAAAATATATGAATATGACGAGGAGGATGCCAAGCAGAGCCAGATGCCACCAGAACCAGAATCAAAGGTGCGTTGCGAAAAAAGACACACCCGCTGTTCTGAAGAGCAGAGGTCGATATGAAGACATCATTTGTTTGTAAAATCTGCTTTATTGAAATACAGGTAAAAATTTACCATCTTTATTTATTGTACATTCTAGGCATCCACCAAACAGCTTAGAGTAAAATATCTCATTGGATTGTAAACTCTTAGCCAGAATAAACTGGCATTTTCACAAGGTCTTGTACTCATCTATATTTTTAAAATTGCTCTGTCAGAAAAATGATTACGCCATGACGTTATGTACTGTTACCATCCTCAATTCAAAAAGTGTGTAATAAAAATGTTGGCCATATCATCTAACGCGAGCACAACAGAAGACATATCATGACCGTTAAACTTGGCTTTTTCTGTTTCTGCATGTCGGCCACTGCTCACACTTCCTCCTTTGTTGCTGAGAGATGTTGAATTGATCCCGAGAGATTGAAAATATTGATTGGGCTCGGTGTTTTACGTGGTTGTGGATGGGAGACAGTGAACCTCCTTGCCTGTCCCCCCTCATGTTCACACATTGGACCTGTGACACAACCGGGTCCCCGGGGGACTCATAATTACAGCCGTCCTCACAGATTAGTACAGCAGGTCATCCAGCTGTACCTCCTCCACCTCCACCCCCTGTGTTTTATGCCACCCGCCCCTTCCTCTCCCCCTCCTCCTCTGCTGAGAGACACGCCTCAAGACAATGACCAGCCGGCCTCTGCAGTAATGCATGTGATGATAAACTTGGTGGCTCCTAATTGATAGAGTGATTCAGACGGGCCGGCTGTGCTAACTGGTCCCCTGTGAGCCAACTGCACAGAGCTGGCTCCGTGGCTGCAGCCTTCCCACAGACGGAGGAAGGAAGGAGATGGAGCGGTCCGAGTGATGAAGAGGCTGACTTCTCTTTCTTTACCTTCATCTGAGGACAAGAGGTTGGCTGGCACAGTGTTCTCTGTGTCTGCAGGAGGGGGCAGGTTAGCGACCTGTGGCTTTCTACTGTCATGTCAGATTTTGAGGAAACGCTTCACCTTTAATCTCGCCCCATTCAACCAACACATTATCTCAACTGCCCCCGACCCGACCTGCCAACGAAGCCTTTTATCCAGCTCGATAAAGTCATTGGAAGTTAAGTATTGATTTCCTTTGCTGTTCAGAGGAGGAAAAAAAGATTTCCAAAGAACCGTTAATCACATTAGACACCGCATCACAAGGAGACGTTCATTTTTTACGGTTGTGTTTCAGACGGTTGCTGAATGTCATCTTCTTTAGTGAACTTGCAGGTTTAAACAGCAGTGAGTGGAGTTATGAAGTGTGTCAGGAGATTTAACAAAGGCTGTTTCTCTGGTCTGTTACTGGACGGTGATGGTCTGTTACCGGTGGATGGTAGCACTCCTTCCTAAATCTGTTTTAACCATGTTACTGCTCACCATGGAATGAACATGATGTGTTGAATGTTCAGCTTGTCTACCATAGCTTAACAGATTGACGGGTCATGGCCAGCATCAGATTTCTGGTCTCACAACTGTTTGTTCTGTGTTCTGTCTGATCACAAATGAAGCTAAAGCTAAAGCAAGGAAAAGCCCTCGGTGATCGCTGGAGGAAACTGCCTCTGTTTCCTCAGCCAGTCCAGCATCACAGGAAGAGACTGCAGGGAAGGAGCTGCCCCTCCGAACCAAAGCACTCCAGGAAGCCAAATCTAATTTGAACAAAATATGATATCTCATAGTTTTATAATGGATTTGCTGATTTTTAGTTTGGCAGTTTCCAGCGATGAAAGTCACCCTCACCATCTTAGTGTTGTGATTGCAAACATTCCCCGATCCTCTGTGAATAGGACGCATGGCCATTCAGCACGTTTACGCGACGTGAGAAAAAGTCGATTTGTTGCGTTAGTCCGACTAAAACTGGACTTTTACAATACATGTAAACGTGTTAGCCCAACTGAAATCCTACTAAATGGAATTTCTCGGAGTTGGATAAACACACTAGATGATGCGGTTGGGGATGGATTTACTCTGGCATGTATACGCTTCAATCAGCCCCATACTGGCCTAGGCGTTCTGCACATGATCCATAGTTCCCGCGGCGGTCTTTCATCCAATAGCAACCAGCTGAAAGGGGGCATATTGCCACCTATCGTAAAGGGGGCGGACATACTTCAATCAATAAATCGATTCTCCCCCGGTTCTTGTATACTGGGACAACGACAGTAGTCCAATTACATGGCCTGATCAAGCTGTAATGTAGCTCCACTTAACTGTGCATGTAAACGCAGTGAATACTGTGATTGCAAACATTCCCCAATCCTCTGTGAATAGTACACATGACCATGGTAACTGTAGGTATTAGTCACACCCATATTTACATATGAAACTGCTCGTTGGTTTGGGTCATTATGCCACTGTATTGTTTATAAGGGTGGGGACACCTGCAGTCACTGTATTGTTTATAAGGGTGGGGACACCTGCAGTCACTGTATTGTTTATAAGGGTGGGGACACCTGCAGTCACTGTATTGTTTATAAGGGTGGGGCACCTGCAGTCACTGTATTGTTTATAAGGGTGGGGACACCTGCAGTCACTGTATTGTTTATAAGGGTGGGGACACCTACAGTCACTGTATTGTTTATAAGGGTGGGGACTGCAGTCACTGTACTGGTTACAAGGGTGAGGACACCTGCAGTCACTGTATTGTTTATAAGGGTGGGGACACCTGCAGTCACTGTATTGGTTACAAGGGTGAGGACACCTGCAGTCAGGTGAGACTGAAGAGGACACTTAGATGATGATGAAACATTTCTGTCAATACATAATGTGTCCAGATGAACTGATTTACCTTCTGGGTTCATTGTCCTCTGTGTCTTCTTGGATCATTGTCCTCTTAGTCTTCTGGGTTCATTGTCCTCTGTGTCTTCGGGGATCATTATCCTCTTTCTCTTCTGGGATCATTGTCCTCTGTGTCTTCTGGGTTCATTATCCTCTGTGTCTTCTGGGTTCATTATCCTCTGTGTCTTCTGGGTTCATTGTCCTCTGTGTCTTCTGGGATCATTATCCTCTTTCTCTTCTGGGTTCATTGTCCTCTGTGTCTTCTTGGATCATTATCCTCTGTGTCTTCTGGGTTCATTGTCCTCTGTGTCTTCTGGGTTCATTGTCCTCTGTGTCTTCTGGGTTCATTGTTCTCTGTGTCTTCTGGGATCATTGTCCTCTGTGTCTTCTGGGTTCATTGTCCTCTGTGTCTTCTGGGATCATTGTCCTCTGTGTCTTCTGGGTTCATTGTCCTCTGTGTCTTCGGGGATCATTGTCCTCTGTGTCTTCTGGGTTCATTGTTCTCTGTGTCTTCTGGGATCATTGTCCTCTGTGTCTTCTGGGTTCATTGTCCTCTGTGTCTTCTGGGATCATTGTCCTCTGTGTCTTCTGGGTTCATTGTCCTCTGTGTCTTCGGGGATCATTGTCCTTTGTGTCTTCTGGGTTCATTGTCCTCTGTGTCTTCTGGGTTCATTGTTCTCTGTGTCTTCTGGGATCATTATCCTCTGTGTCTCCTGGGTTCATTGTCCTTTGTGTCTTCTGGGTTCATTGTTCTCTGTGTCTTCTGGGATCATTGTCCTCTGTGTCTTCTGGGATCATTGTTCTCTGTGTCTTCTGGGATCATTATCTTCTTTCTCTTCTGGGATCATTATCCTCTGTGTCTTCTGGGTTCATTGTCCTTTGTGTCTTCTGGGATCATTATCCTCTTTCTCTTCTGGGATCATTGTCCTCTGTGTCTTCTGGGTTCATTGTCCTCTGTGTCTTCTGGGATCATTATCCTCTGTGTCTCCTGGGTTCATTGTCCTTTGTGTCTTCTGGGATCATTGTCCTCTGTGTCTTCTGGGATCATTGTTCTCTGTGTCTTCTGGGATCATTCTCCTCTGTGTCTTCTGGGATCATTATCCTCTTTCTCTTCTGGGTTCATTGTCCTCTGTGTCTTCTTGGATCATTATCCTCTGTGTCTTCTGGGTTCATTGTCCTCTGTGTCTTCGGGGATCATTATCCTCTTTCTCTTCTGGGATCATTGTCCTCTGTGTCTTCTGGGTTCATTGTCCTCTGTGTCTTCGGGGATCATTATCCTCTTTCTCTTCTGGGATCATTGTCCTCTGTGTCTTCTGGGTTCATTGTCCTCTGTGTCTTCTGGGATCATTATCCTCTGTGTCTCCTAGGTTCATTGTCCTTTGTGTCTTCTGGGTTCATTGTTCTCTGTGTCTTCTGGGTTCATTGTTCTCTGTGTCTTCTGGGATCATTGTCCTCTGTGTCTTCTGGGATCATTCTCCTCTGTGTCTCTAAATGGATTTTCAGGGTCTGCCAGCAGCCTGGATCCTGACTTACTAATAAGACACGAGTGGTGTAATTGTGTTGAATGGCGCTTTCCTCAGGAAACACCTGCAGGATCTGACTGGCTTCACGGCTTTATTTTTAGTGAGAGTGTTTAAACTTTGGTTAGCAAGACGTTGTTTTTCCACCATGACAGTAAAATTAAAATACTCCCAAATCTCACTAAATTGATAAACACATATATGTGAAAGGTTCTTCCAGCCCGAAAAAGTGGATGCTATGGCTTATGCTTCAAGACACAAGTCAGTCAGGAGTCCCCCCCTGTGCTGGCGAGCGGTGGTCCCCTGTCAATATAAAGAGCAAAAGGCTTCCTGCCTGTTCATTCTGTTCCCAAAACCTGGACGAGGGACCCTCCTGCTGAATGCCTTCATATTGTTGGTTTAGTCTATTGTCATGCTAATGTCTGCCTGCGGCCTTTGAGTCATCTATCACAGATGACAGGAAAGCCAGGGCCATTGTGTGGGCCCACTACTGCAAACACACACACACACACACACACACACACACACACACACATGTGCGCGAGTGGGGCTCTGACCTACATAACATTTAGGGTGAGGAAGCTGAACAGCGTGCGTTACTGCGTCGCTTGGGAAGTGGGTGTAGCTAAAACCTTTGTGTTGTAGAAACATGACACCACCAGGTATCGATCAGATATGACGGGTGAGGGTTGCAGTCATCATGAGATGTCATCAGGATTATTAGGCCCTTCAGGTTTTGTTGAGAAACTTTGTCGAGGATTTAGTGTGTAGTTTGCATTGGTTTTGTCGCCCCCTACAGGCAGAGACAGGCACAGCTTGGAAATGGCTGGGCAGCAGTCTCCACCCATCCTCCCTTCCCCTTCTGACTGCTTCATATGAGACTCATTTTGTGCGGTGCAACACAACCCTGTTCGTGTTGAACAAAGCAGTAAAGTTTCTGTCATTTAAAGTCTTGAACAGAAGGTGTTTAGAGACCCTGGTGTTATTTTGAGAGAACAGGACCTGGGGCAGAGCAGATCAGCTATTCGTCTCCATTCGTCATCTTGGCAGCAGGCAATGCAGAAATGTCCCCCTGCTGGGATTTTACTGTATTGGTCCCCAGTGTCCATACTGGGTAGCTGCTGTACTACAACCATGAATGGGTCATTGTAAACTGAACGTGCTCAGCAACCAACCAACCAACCAATCAATCAATCAATCAATCAATCAATCAATCAATCTTTATTTTCCCTAATGGGATTTTCTTTTGCACAGTCGTCAGGATTACAAACATACAAGAGACAAACACAATCCATGGAGCACCAACACACACTTACATGGACAACACTGTAAAGCTTCACAGCATCGAGGGGGTGAAGGAGCTCCTCTTCTCAGAATCAGTCTTCCATGACTTACTCTGCAAAATGGCGGACACTGGAAATAGAATTGGACAGAGTAATGATCTTGTTCACAAAGGGAGAATATTGATGTGATGGAACAAAAGAAGACTTGATCCTGTTTAAGTTTGGTCTTGGGGTCCTGAGTGGTTTTTACCTGAGGGCCACAGGTCAAACTGAACAAACAGAGGGCGCTTGTTGATGAGCTGATTCTTCTACATATCAGGGACTGCATTTACATGCACAGTTAAGTCGAGCTACGGCTGTAGCTCGATCAGGCCATGTGATTGGAGTACTGTCGTTGTCCCAGTATATAAGAACCGGGGGAGAATCGATTTATTGATATGACGGAAGTGTGTCCGACCCTCGTTACAATGTTACAAAAATATCCATGGAAACACTTGCTCGCATCATCAACATCAGGTCCTCCAGAGTGTTGAGGAGGGTTGTAGAGGAAGTCTGGCGGTCCCTGTCTGGGCCACTGACAGCGTTTGCTGAAAATTGTGCTCTGGCTGACCAATGGGGTGATGACAATGAGTATGTTTTTCTCTCCCTGATCGTCAGTCCTGCAGCGGAGGCGTGGCGAGGGGGGAGCGGACTGCTTCTTTCCCTGAGTACACCAGTGCTGGGGAGTTTCAGCTCTTGTGGAAAGAAGCAGCTTTATTACTGCTGTGTGAAGGTAGTCAACCTTCGCTCTCTGGCTGAAGTCAGGGAGTCGAGGTGGACTGAGGTTTTTGCTTCAGACTGTACCCATAAAGGCAGGTGGAGGGTCCTGTATAAGCCTCCTGTTGAGAAACGGATGGCTGACCTCCAGTGGAGGATTATGCATGGAGCAATAGCTATGAACAGACACAGCTCACCTGAATCCGAGCACTGGGGAGGACTGTCCTTTCTGCACACAGAGGGAGACGTTAGAGCATTTAGTGGTCTCTTGTCCGCGATTAGTGGTCTTATTTAGGGTACTGCAGGAATGGGTGGACGCTTTGGGAGAGCATTTCTCTGTCCTCTTGTTTGTTTTTGGGCCCAAATACATGGCAAGAAAAAGGCTACTTCTGGTCCCAGTACAGTTTTTGTTTGGAACTGCTAGCTAGCGATCTGAAAGACCAGGAAGAACCAGATGTTGGGTCAGGGCTGGACTGATGTGTTGCAGAGTATGAAGGGTTTGGTGGCGGCTCGTCTGAGGGTAGAGCATGCTTTCTACACCCTGACCAGTAATCTGGACTCTGTCAGGGCTCTGTGGGGGTTCAGACAGGGTTTATGTTCTCTAGGGAAGATGGGTCACGTGTTCTTATTAGTAATTTGTGATGGTCGTGTGTGTGTGTGTGTGTGTGTGTGTGTGTGTGTGTGTGTGTGTGTGTGTGTGTGTGTGTGTGTGTGTGTGTGTGTGTGTGTGTGTGAGTGTGTGTGAGTGTTATAGGGGAGTTTTTGTGTAAATCATTGGATGGAGCCACTGTAATAATGCCTGGGGGTTTGTTTCCTAGCTTACAGGTTGATATTGACATGATGGGAATGGACAATTTTATAATAATGTGATGTAAGAAAGTTATTTTTAACAGTAAAAAAAAGTTTCTCTCTCTTTCTGTCTCTCTCCCTCTCCCCCTTGCTCTCTGTCTCTCTCTCTCTGTCTGTCTCTCTCTCCGTCTCGTATGGGAGGGACTGTTCCTCAAGGTGTTCCTGCTTTGTAATGGGGTTACATTACTGGGCTCCTTGGTGTTTTTATGGAGTTTGATGTGGAAGAGGCTGATTGGGAGGGAGCATCTCTCTCTCTCTCTCTCTCTCTCTCTGTGGCTCTGGTTTAAATGGTGGCAGTCCTCTCTGCTCCTTAAGGGCCTTTGTTCCTCCAAAAGAACCGAGTGTGTCTCAGGATCCTCAGAGAATGGATGCTGAAGGCCAAATTGGATTTCTGACTGAATGAGGAATGTCCCATTCATACGGCCCACAACCTCCAGGGTCGTTGAGATTCAGGGAAGATTTTGCTCTGGCCAGCCGTGGGGAGCGACGCGGCTCCTGCAGGGGTCACATTATAAATGTCTAATCCTGTTCCTGCTGCTTTCAGCAGCAACAAGGACACTTCTTTAAACTTTTCTCTCACTGTTTTCCAACCTTCACCACAACTCCATCACTCCATTCAACCATCAGCACCTTCAGCAGAAGTCAAAAGAATAACTTTATTTCTTAACTTTCTTACTTGAAATGACCAAAACAGTTCATTTTAAACCAAGGTTTTGACTGAGGCGAACCAAGGATGCCAAACCCAAAACACCTCGATGGATGGATGGATGGATGGATGGATTGCATTTAGACAGCAGCGACTTTAGACATCCACCTCAGCATGCCCACCCCAGAATCTGGTTCATATTCTCTGTCAAGTTGATGTGCAGAAACATCATAGTGACTTCTACCGCACGACTGCACGGTTTTCCTTCCATATTGATCATTTTCAGACATTGTCACATCAAAATCCTCAGTATCAGCTGGTCTAAAGGGTGGGGAAAAGGATCTTTGCTTTGCATTCATGTCCCGTTCACATTTATTGAGACCTGTGCAGGCTCCTGGCTTTTCTCTTCTGCTGTGAATGGGAAGAGGCTGTTTTCTATTATCCTTCCCAATCTGCCTGTGGTGCTGATTGATTTGAACTTACTTAGTCCATTATATTAAAAATACCGGCTAGCTATAACAAGCTAACTGTTAATTCTGAGTTTAACTTTAATCAGTTTTTATGCCTCCAAGTCTGAGAACTTGTTTGAGTCATCGTCCAAACTGTTGGTGGTGTCGGGATTAAAAGCCAGACATCACAGAGAAACATCCCGTCTGTGTGTGATGCATTTCTACATGGACTTGAGAATATGTCTCGTAGAAGTTGTCCAACAACATGACAGAAATTACAGTCATGTTGTAATGTGATGTGATGTAATGTAATGTAATGTGACGTGACCTGACGTGACGGGATGTGATGTGATGTGATACAACGTGACACAATGTGATGTGATGTATTGTGATGTCAAGCAATGTGATGTGATGTGATGTATTGTGATGTAATATGATGGGATGCAATGTAATGTGATGTATTGTGATGTGATGTCACATAATGTGACGTAATGTGATGTGGTGTAATGTGACATGATGTAATGTGACGTAATGTAATGCGATGCAATGTGATGAGATGCAATGTGACGTAATGTAATGTGATGAGATGCGATGTGATGTGATGTGATGTAAATGGCTTGTTATTAAATAATTTTCATCATTTGCTAAACCAAGGTGGTGATTTAATTTTTACATTTTTTTTGTATCACATCAGCGACCACACATCCCCAGGAGAGTGTTGAACCAGCAGATTTGTGCGAGCCTCTGCAGTGTGATGTGTGTGTACTTATTTGCACTGTGCTTACAGCAGGACATGAGCCTGCTCAGATAACTGTCCTAGCAGAGGGCAGTACTGTCCTGCTACAACTGTCCTAGCAGAGGGCAGTACTGTCCTGCTACAACTGTCCTAGCAGAGGGCAGTACTGTCCTGCTACAACTGTCCTAGCAGAGGGCAGTACTGTCCTGCTACAACTGTCCTAGCAGAGGGCAGTACTGTCTCGGTACAACTGTCCTAGCAGAGGGCAGTACTGTCGCGGTACAACTGTCCTAGCAGAGGGCAGTACTGTCGCGGTACAACTGTCCTAGCAGAGGGCAGTATTGTCCTGCTACAACTGTCCTAGCAGAGGGCAGTACTGTCCTGCTACAACTGTCCTAGCAGAGGGCAGTACTGTCCTGCTACAACTGTCCTAGCAGAGGGCAGTACTGTCCTGCTACAACTGTCCTAGCAGAGGGCAGTACTGTCCTGCTACAACTGTCCTAGCAGAGGGCAGTACTGTCCGGCTACAACTGTCCTAGCAGAGGGCAGTACTGTCCTGCTACAACTGTCCTAGCAGAGGGCAGTACTGTCTCGGTACAACTGTCCTAGCAGAGGGCAGTACTGTCGCGGTACAACTGTCCTAGCAGAGGGCAGTATTGTCCTGCTACACCCTATAAGTAAAGAGTTGTATATTATTGTAAGTAATTTATATTTACTTATAAACAATATAAAACGCTTTACTTATAAATAATATAATTTTATTTTTTGTTATATTATTTATGAGTAAAGAGTTTTATATTATTAATAAGTAATTTATATTTACTTATAAATAACATGATATAAAACTCTACTTCATCTGACCAGCAGCAGAAGTAGCCCCAAAGGTTTCATTATATGTATCTCTCTCTCTCTCTCTCTCTCTCTCTCTCTCTCTCTCTCTCTCTCTCTATATATATATATATATATAATGTAAAACTCTTTACTTAATCCGACCAGCAGCAGAACAAGCCCTGAAGGTTTGATGCTATAATGATCTTTCTGGATTATTTGTGAAGCTGTTTGGCGTTTTTACTTCATAAAATAGTTACTCAACCCCAAAACATTTAATCAGTTAGTTATCTGTCAGCTGTCTGTCGACCAATAAATTCATTTTTTCCACTAATCACATTTCAGCAGCACATCATTTTTAATTAAACTCTCAGCAAAGTAAACTTTTACTGTTTGTTGACCGAGTAACAAGGAAGTACTATTACACCCATTATTACACATAATATTACACACATAACAACACATAACCCATACTATTACACACATTATTACACACTATTACACACATAATAACATCATTGCACACATTATTAAATCAAATCAAATTAAATCAATTTTATTTGTATAGCCCAATATCACACATTACAAATGTGCCTCAGTGGGCTTAACAGCAACACAACATCCTGTCCTTAGACCCTCTCATGGGATAAGGAACAACTCCCTAAAACCCTTTAACAGGGAGAAACAATAGGAAGAAAGCTCAGGGAGAGCACCAGAGGAGGGATCTCTCTCCCAAGATGGACAGCGTGCAATGGATGTTGTGTTCACGCAATTTACATAACACAACATTGAAAGAAGATAACACGATGATAATGGACATAACATTTATGAAGAACATGATGCACAGGATGCCAACAGTGTCCACATGCCACCGGAACAGTCCAGGACCCAGGCCACGCGACCAGCATCATCATGTAAAAAACAAAACAAAACAAACAAAAACACATATTACAACACACATTACACATTATAACACATTACACACATTATTACACATAACACACACATAACATTACACACGTTATTACACACACTATAACAAAGTATTACACATTATGACACACATTATGACAGATTATTACACACGTGCAGAGAGTTGAGGTGTGCAGCACACATTACACACGTTATTACACACACTATAACAAAGTATTACACATTATGACACACATTATGACAGATTATTACACACGTGCAGAGAGTTGAGGTGTGCAGCACACATTACACACATTATTACACACACTATAACAAGGATTACACATTATTACACATTATTGACACGCACAGAGTTGAGGTGTGTAGCACACATTGTTACACACATTATTACATGATAACACACATTATAACACATTATTACACACATGCAGAGAGTTGAGGTGTGCAGCACACAGAGGTGGAGGGAACAAAGTGAGAGGTGGAGGGCAGGGAGGGAGAGGTGGAGGGCAGGGAGGGAGAGAGAGAGACACAGTGCTGAGTGGCGGAGGCTCCAGCAGCACCGTCATGCATCTGAACAGAGAAGAGTCTTCGCCTCGGCGGCTGGCCGCAGCATCAAACCCACCACTTTCATTTTTCCCAAAATGCAGTTCTGCCGTCTGTTGTAGCCACAGATAGGAACGTCGCATTATGCGATGTTCATTTACTTCACAATGTCCTTCATCGCACGGCTCCGTCCACACACTGTCTTTAGACAGGACATAAAGCATCTGTATGGCCATCATGTGCATGCACGTGTACCTGCTCCGTACGTTGGCCTGTCAGGGAGGACACGAAAGTAAGACGTTTGCCTCAGAAAGAGGTGGAATGAGAAGAATGTCCCGGGTGTGTTTCTCTGAGACGTAAAGCAGGCCCGTGACATTGGCTACAGCTGGACAGATAATTAGAGTCCCTCCTTACCTATAATTTGGATAATAGTTTTGGGTCGGCTGCATGTTATTACCATATGAAAGGGCTGAGCAGGGGTCATTGTGCATCTCTGTGGCAATTATAGTCGAGTGAAGGCAAAAGAATGTTTGCAGCAGGCTAGAAATCTCTACAAAGCTGTGCTTTAATTATAATTTAGTGAGCGCTGCTGTTTTAAACCAACGTATTGCTGTTGCCATTATTTCCTCCAGCAGTGTGAATGTCCAGGTCTGGTTCCTTTCACCATGGTGGACGTGGAGAGAATGGCACTGAATCAGATGAATTTGAATGGAGGCCTGATGCGGAGCCTTCTCATGCTAATCTGACATTGTGTTGTCCTGGGAGACAGGATGGTGGTGTTTGCTTGGGAGATGTTCCTGCTCATGGTGATGTGCATGAGAGACAGGGCGGTGGTATTTGCTCGTGAGATGTTCCTGCCAACCCGGTCTCACCAATCTGTGTACAAATAACACGATATTACACATTACATGCAATGCATACGCCAAAATCCAATTTTGCGTGCAGATGATATGTAAATCCTTTCCTTTAACTTGTATGTAGAGCTGATGCGTCCAAATACCACGCATAACCTTGAATGGTCATGACGTCACCAGCGAGGCTCAGTTCGCCCAGTTCACCTGATGCGTGGGCATCCACAACCAGGGTTAGGGGCAGGGTCAGGTTTAGGGTTATGGTCAGGGTGAGGGTCAGGGTTAGGGTTAATAGGGTTAATAACTGAAATACTACCGTCCATACCATAATTTAATTGCAAAAAAAAATGGTTTCCCCTGCTTACCTGCTTGTGGATGTCCGCGAATCAGGTGAACTGGGCGAACTGAGCCTCGCTGGTGATGTCATGACCGTTCAAGGTGATGCATGGTATTTGGATGCATCAGCTCTCGACACAAGTTAAAGGAAAGGATTGAGGTATGGTCTGCATCCAAAATTGGATTTTGGTGTATGCATTACATGCAGTGTATAATATCGTGTTATTTGTACACACATTGGTGAGTTCGGGCTCTTCCTGCTCATGGTGATGTGCATGAGAGACAGGACGGTGGTGTTTGCTTGTGAGATGTTCCTGCTCATGGTGATGTGCATGAGAGACAGGACGGTTGTGTTTGCTCGTGAGATGTTCCTGCTCATGGTGATGTGGATGAGAGACGCGACGTTTGTGTTTGCTTGTGAGATGTTCCTGCTCATGGTGATGTGCATGAGAGACAGGACGTTTGTGTTTGCTCGTGAGATGTTCCTGCTCATGGTGATGTGCATGAGAGACAGGATGGTTGTGTTTGCTCGTGAGATGTTCCTGCTCATGGTGATGTGCATGAGAGACAGGACGTTTGTGTTTGCTCGTGAGATGTTCCTGCTCATGGTGATGTGCATGAGAGACAGGACGTTTGTGTTTGCTCGTGAGATGTTCCTGCTCATGATGATGAGGATGAGAGACAGGATGGTTGTGTTTGCTCGTGAGATGTTCCTGCTCATGATGATGAGGATGAGAGACAGGACGGATGTGTTTACTCGTGAGATGTTCCTGCTCATGGTGATGTGCATGAGAGACAGGACGGTTGTGTTTGCTGGTGAGATGTTCCTGCTCATGGTGATGTGGATGAGAGACAGGACGTTTGTGTTTGCTCGTGAGATGTTCCTGCTCATGGTGATGTGGATGAGAGACAGGACGTTTGTGTTTGCTCGTGAGATGTTCCTGCTCATGGTGATGTGGATGAGAGACAGGATGGTTGTGTTTGCTGGTGAGATGTTCCTGCTCATGGTGATGTGGATGAGAGACACGACGTTTGTGTTTGCTCGTGAGATGTTCCTGCTCATGGTGATGTGGATGAGAGACAGGACGTTTGTGTTTGCTCGTGAGATGTTCCTGCTCATGGTGATGTGGATGAGAGACAGGACGGTTGTGTTTGCTGGTGAGATGTTCCTGCTCATGGTGATGTGGATGAGAGACAGGATGGTTGTGTTTGCTGGTGAGATGTTCCTGCTCATGGTGATGTGCATGAGAGACACAACGTTTGTGTTTGCTGGTGAGATGTTCCTGCTCATGGTGATGTGGATGAGAGACAGGACGTTTGTGTTTGCTCGTGAGATGTTCCTGCTCATGGTGATGTGGATGAGAGACAGGACGTTTGTGTTTGCTCGTGAGATGTTCCTGCTCATGGTGATGTGCATGAGAGACAGGATGGTTGTGTTTGCTCGTGAGATGTTCCTGCTCATGGTGATGAGGATGAGAGACAGGACGGTTGTGTTTGCTGGTGAGATGTTCCTGCTCATGGTGATGTGGATGAGAGACAGGACGGTTGTGTTTGCTGGTGAGATGTTCCTGCTCATGGTGATGTGCATGAGAGACAGGACGGATGTGTTTACTCGTGAGATGTTCCTGCTCATGGTGATGTGCATGAGAGACAGGACGGATGTGTTTACTCGTGAGATGTTCCTGCTCATGGTGATGTGCATGAGAGACAGGACGGTTGTGTTTGCTGGTGAGATGTTCCTGCTCATGGTGATGTGCATGAGAGACACGACGTTTGTGTTTGCTGGTGAGATGTTCCTGCTCATGGTGATGTGCATGAGAGACAGGACGGTTGTGTTTGCTCGTGAGATGTTCCTGCTCATGGTGATGTGGATGAGAGACAGGACGTTTGTGTTTGCTCGTGAGATGTTCCTGCTCATGGTGATGTGCATGGGAGACAGGACGTTTGTGTTTGCTCGTGAGATGTTCCTGCTCATGGTGATGTGGATGAGAGACAGGACGTTTGTGTTTGCTGGTGAGATGTTCCTGCTCATGGTGATGTGCATGAGAGACACGACGTTTGTGTTTGCTGGTGAGATGTTCCTGCTCATGGTGATGTGGATGAGAGACAGGACGGTTGTGTTTGCTGGTGAGATGTTCCTGCTCATGGTGATGTGCATGAGAGACACGACGTTTGTGTTTGCTGGTGAGATGTTCCTGCTCATGGTGATGTGCATGAGAGACAGGATGGTTGTGTTTGCTCGTGAGATGTTCCTGTTCATGGTGATGTGGATGAGAGACAGGATGGTTGTGTTTGCTCGTGAGATGTTCCTGCTCATGGTGATGTGGATGAGAGACAGGACGGTTGTGTTTGCTGGTGAGATGTTCCTGCTCATGGTGATGTGGATGAGAGACAGGACGTTTGTGTTTGCTCGTAAGATGTTCCTGCTCATGGTGATGTGCATGAGAGACAGGACGGTTGTGTTTGCTCGTGAGATGTTCCTGCTCATGGTGATGTGCAGGAGAGACAGGATGGTGGTGTTTGCTCGTAAGATGTTCCTGCTCATGGTGATGTGGATGAGAGACAGGATGGTTGTGTTTGCTGGTGAGATGTTCCTGCTCATGGTGATGTGGATGAGAGATAGGATGGTTGTGTTTGCTGGTGAGATGTTCCTGCTCATGGTGATGTGGATGAGAGATAGGATGGTTGTGTTTGCTGGTGAGATGTTCCTGCTCATGGTGATGTGGATGAGAGATAGGATGGTTGTGTTTGCTCGTGAGATGTTCCTGCTCATGGTGATGTGGATGAGAGACAGGATGGTTGTGTTTGCTGGTGAGATGTTCCTGCTCATGGTGATGTGGATGAGAGATAGGATGGTTGTGTTTGCTCGTGAGATGTTCCTGCTCATGGTGATGTGGATGAGAGACAGGATGGTTGTGTTTGCTCGTGAGATGTTCCTGCCCATGGTGATGTGGATGAGAGACAGGACGTTTGTGTTTGCTCGTGAGATGTTCCTGCTCATGGTGATGTGCATGAGAGACACGACGTTTGTGTTTGCTGGTGAGATGTTCCTGCTCATGGTGATGTGGATGAGAGACAGGACGTTTGTGTTTGCTCGTGAGATGTTCCTGCTCATGGTGATGTGGATGAGAGACAGGATGGTTTTGTTTGCTCGTGAGATGTTCCTGCTCGTGGTGATGTGGATGAGAGATAGGATGGTTGTGTTTGCTGGTGAGATGTTCCTGCTCATGGTGATGTGGATGAGAGATAGGATGGTTGTGTTTGCTGGTGAGATGTTCCTGCTCATGGTGATGTGGATGAGAGACAGGATGGTTGTGTTTGCTGGTGAGATGTTCCTGCTCATGGTGATGTGGATGAGAGATAGGATGGTTGTGTTTGCTGGTGAGATGTTCCTGCTCATGGTGATGTGGATGAGAGATAGGATGGTTGTGTTTGCTCGTGAGATGTTCCTGCTCATGGTGATGTGCATGAGAGACACGACGTTTGTGTTTGCTCGTGAGATGTTCCTGCTCATGGTGATGTGGATGAGAGACAGGATGGTTTTTTTGCTCGTGAGATGTTCCTGCTCATGGTGATGTGGATGAGAGACAGGATGGTTGTGTTTGCTGGTGAGATGTTCCTGCTCATGGTGATGTGGATGAGAGATAGGATGGTTGTGTTTGCTCGTGAGATGTTCCTGCTCATGGTGATGTGGATGAGAGACAGGATGGTTGTGTTTGCTCGTGAGATGTTCCTGCCCATGGTGATGTGGATGAGAGACAGGACGTTTGTGTTTGCTCGTGAGATGTTCCTGCTCATGGTGATGTGGATGAGAGACAGGACGGTTTTGTTTGCTCGTGAGATGTTCCTGCTCATGGTGATGTGGATGAGAGACAGGATGGTTTTTTTGCTCGTGAGATGTTCCTGCTCATGGTGATGTGGATGAGAGACAGGATGGTTGTGTTTGCTGGTGAGATGTTCCTGCTCATGGTGATGTGGATGAGAGATAGGATGGTTGTGTTTGCTCGTGAGATGTTCCTGCTCATGGTGATGTGGATGAGAGACAGGATGGTTGTGTTTGCTCGTGAGATGTTCCTGCCCATTGTGATGTGGATGAGAGACAGGACGTTTGTGTTTGCTCGTGAGATGTTCCTGCTCATGGTGATGTGGATGAGAGACAGGATGGTTGTGTTTGCTCGTGAGATGTTCCTGCTCATGGTGATGTGCATGAGAGACACGACGTTTGTGTTTGCTCGTGAGATGTTCCTGCTCATGGTGATGTGCATGAGAGACACGACGTTTGTGTTTGCTCGTAAGATGTTCCTGCTCATGGTGATGTGCATGAGAGACAGGACGGTTGTGTTTGCTGGTGAGATGTTCCTGCTCATGGTGATGTGCAGGAGAGACAGGATGGTGGTGTTTGCTCGTAAGATGTTCCTGCTCATGGTGATGTGGATGAGAGACAGGATGGTTGTGTTTGCTGGTGAGATGTTCCTGCTCATGGTGATGTGGATGAGAGATAGGATGGTTGTGTTTGCTGGTGAGATGTTCCTGCTCATGGTGATGTGGATGAGAGATAGGATGGTTGTGTTTGCTGGTGAGATGTTCCTGCTCATGGTGATGTGGATGAGAGATAGGATGGTTGTGTTTGCTCGTGAGATGTTCCTGCTCATGGTGATGTGGATGAGAGACAGGATGGTTGTGTTTGCTGGTGAGATGTTCCTGCTCATGGTGATGTGGATGAGAGATAGGATGGTTGTGTTTGCTCGTGAGATGTTCCTGCTCATGGTGATGTGGATGAGAGACAGGACGGTTGTGTTTGCTCGTGAGATGTTCCTGCCCATGGTGATGTGGATGAGAGACAGGACGGTTGTGTTTGCTCGTGAGATGTTCCTGCTCATGGTGATGTGGATGAGAGACAGGACGTTTGTGTTTGCTCGTGAGATGTTCCTGCTCATGGTGATGTGCATGAGAGACACGACGTTTGTGTTTGCTGGTGAGATGTTCCTGCTCATGGTGATGTGGATGAGAGACAGGACGTTTGTGTTTGCTCGTGAGATGTTCCTGCTCATGGTGATGTGGATGAGAGACAGGATGGTTTTGTTTGCTCGTGAGATGTTCCTGCTCGTGGTGATGTGGATGAGAGATAGGATGGTTGTGTTTGCTGGTGAGATGTTCCTGCTCATGGTGATGTGGATGAGAGACACGACGTTTGTGTTTGCTGGTGAGATGTTCCTGCTCATGGTGATGTGGATGAGAGACAGGATGGTTGTGTTTGCTGGTGAGATGTTCCTGCTCATGGTGATGTGGATGAGAGATAGGATGGTTGTGTTTGCTGGTGAGATGTTCCTGCTCATGGTGATGTGGATGAGAGATAGGATGGTTGTGTTTGCTCGTGAGATGTTCCTGCTCATGGTGATGTGGATGAGAGACAGGATGGTTGTGTTTGCTCGTGAGATGTTCCTGCCCATGGTGATGTGGATGAGAGACAGGATGGTTGTGTTTGCTCGTGAGATGTTCCTGCCCATGGTGATGTGGATGAGAGACAGGACGTTTGTGTTTGCTCGTGAGATGTTCCTGCTCATGGTGATGTGGATGAGAGACACGACGTTTGTGTTTGCTGGTGAGATGTTCCTGCTCATGGTGATGTGCATGAGAGACACGACGTTTGTGTTTGCTCGTGAGATGTTCCTGCTCATGGTGATGTGGATGAGAGATAGGATGGTTGTGTTTGCTGGTGAGATGTTCCTGCTCATGGTGATGTGGATGAGAGACAGGATGGTTGTGTTTGCTGGTGAGATGTTCCTGCTCATGGTGATGTGGATGAGAGATAGGATGGTTGTGTTTGCTGGTGAGATGTTCCTGCTCATGGTGATGTGGATGAGAGATAGGATGGTTGTGTTTGCTGGTGAGATGTTCCTGCTCATGGTGATGTGGATGAGAGATAGGATGGTTGTGTTTGCTCGTGAGATGTTCCTGCTCATGGTGATGTGGATGAGAGACAGGATGGTTGTGTTTGCTCGTGAGATGTTCCTGCCCATGGTGATGTGGATGAGAGATAGGATGGTTGTGTTTGCTGGTGAGATGTTCCTGCTCATGGTGATGTGGATGAGAGACAGGACGTTTGTGTTTGCTCGTGAGATGTTCCTGCTCATGGTGATGTGGATGAGAGATAGGATGGTTGTGTTTGCTGGTGAGATGTTCCTGCTCATGGTGATGTGGATGAGAGACAGGACGTTTGTGTTTGCTCGCTAGATGTTCCTGCTCATGGTGATGTGGATGAGAGACAGGACGGTT
Source organism: Lampris incognitus (assembly GCF_029633865.1). Lineage (NCBI taxonomy): Eukaryota > Metazoa > Chordata > Actinopteri > Lampriformes > Lampridae > Lampris > Lampris incognitus. The sequence continues at coordinate 2,691,163 of NC_079214.1, read as the reverse complement.
TTGTTTGCTCGTGAGATGTTCCTGCTCATGGTGATGTGGATGAGAGACAGGATGGTTGTGTTTGCTGGTGAGATGTTCCTGCTCATGATGATGTGCATGAGAGACAGAATGGTTGTGTTTGCTCGTGAGATGTTCCTGCTCATGATGATGTGCATGAGAGACAGAATGGTTGTGTTTGCTCGTGAGATGTTCCTGCTCATGGTGATGTGGATGAGAGACAGGACGTTTGTGTTTGCTCGTGAGATGTTCCTGCTCATGGTGATGTGGATGAGAGACAGGACGGTTTTGTTTGCTCGTGAGATGTTCCTGCTCATGGTGATGTGGATGAGAGACAGGATGGTTGTGTTTGCTGGTGAGATGTTCCTGCTCATGATGATGTGCATGAGAGACAGAATGGTTGTGTTTGCTCGTGAGATGTTCCTGCTCATGGTGATGTGGATGAGAGACAGGACGGTTTTGTTTGCTCGTGAGTTGTTCCTGCTCATGATGTTGTGCAGCACCGCAGCTGTGGGACATGGAGCTGGTCAGCCATTATGATTCTGAATTTTGAGTTCAAATGTACAAATGGATTCTCCACTCAACCTTAAAATCATGATTTAAACCATCAGCTATTAAAGGGCTACAGCTCCAGATACTTACCGTACAAATAATGACTTGTAATCATGTTTCTTATCAGTTGAAATGTGGAGACAGTGGGTTGACCTCCCGCTGCACATGCTGATCCATGTTTTCTTCAGTCATTTTAGTGAGGTCGAGGTCGTGAATATGAATTGTTAAAGCTGCTCATGCTGTCAGATAATGGAGTGTATGTGCACGGTGCTGTGTGATGTATAATCCTCTTTTTCCAGCCGCCAAATACAACTGACTTTACGTAGGGATACCCTCCTCCGTAGTCCGCGCTGTCGTTTTTATTCTCATTTCATTCTGACAATAAAGATGATGCCTGTTTTCTGGCCCCATTTGAATGAAGACTAGTAGAAATAAATGAGGTTGAAGTATAGTAGCATTAGTATTATTCACATTTTTATTAATAGATAGTTTAAAAGTATACCTTTAACAGCAGCTATAGTCTCTTTCTAAAGTATGTAAGGCTCTCGGACAAAAAATGTATTTTTAAATTTAATGTCCACTCTCCTTCTTGTCGTTGTCCTGCAGGTCGAAATGAGCTGATAGCCAGATACATTAAGCTGCGGACCGGGAAGACAAGGACTCGGAAGCAAGTAAGAGAAGCACATTAAGGTCTCTATGACATGTCTGAGCTGATGGCAAGCCTTAAGACATGGAAGAGGTTGCTTTCTGTATCACCGGCACTGTGTCTGCATGGCAGAGCCCAACATAAATACTGCAGTACTAGTACACATGATTACAGGACTGTAGGTCATCAAGCATTTTTCCATACGAACACATAACTAACGGTTTACATTTGCAATCATTCAATTTTCCTGTTGGAAAACAATGTAAGAGGTGCTTTTCACCTAAAATACATCCTTCAGTTCTTTCTACGATAAGTCAACATGTGTGCCCAGACTGTTGCCACGACAGTGATAATGGATGAAAGTAAGACACGGTCAGTTAACACAGGCTTTATTTAATAACGCCTCTCTTTCTTGCACTCCCCATGGGCCAGTATGCTCTGCTGCTGGAGCCGTTGCCTCATTCTTTTCATTCAGAGCTGCATGGCTCCCTTTCTCCGTCCCGTGTTCCACCGTGTCCTTGTCAGTGTCAGACCAGGACCCAGCTTCAGTACAGTATACACTCACTGGCCACTTTATTAGGTACACCTTGCTAGTACCGGGTTGGACCCCCTTTTGCCTTCAGAACTGCCTTAATCCTTCGTGGCATAGATTCAACAAGGTACTGGAAACATTCCTCAGAGAGTTTGGTCCATATTGACATGATAGCATCACGCAGTTGCTGCAGATTTGTCGGCTGCACATCCATGATGCGAATCTCCCGGTCCACCACATCCCAAAGGTGCTCTGTTGGATTGAGATTTGGTGACTGTGGAGGCCATTTGAGTACAGTGAACTCATTCTCATGTTAAGGAAACCAGTCTGAGATGATTCGAGCTTTATGACATGGCGCGTTATCCTGCTGGAAGTAGCCATCAGAAGATGGGAACACTGTGGTCATAAAGGGATGGACATGGTCAGCAACAATACTCAGGTAGGCTGTGGCGTTGACACGATGCTCAATTGGTACTAAGGGGCCCAAAGTGTGCCAAGAAAATATCCCCCACACCATTACACCACCACCACCAGCCTGAACCGTTGATACAAGGCAGGATGGATCCATGCTTTCACGTTGTTGACGCCAAATTCTGACCCTACCATCCGAATGTCGCAGCAGAAATCGAGACTCATCAGACCAGGCAACGTTTTTCCAATCTTCTATTGTCCAATTTTGGTGAGCCTGTGCGAATTGTAGCCTCAGTTTCCTGTTCTTAGCTGACAGGAGTGGCACTCGGTGTGGTCTTCTGCTGCTGTAGCCCATCTGCCTCAAGGTTCGACGTGTTGTGCGTTCAGATATGCTCTTCTGCATACCTCGGTTGTAATGAGTGGTTATTTGAGTTACTGTTGCCTTTCTGTCAACTCGAACCAGTCTGGCCATTCTCCTCTGACCTCTGGCATCAACAAGGCATTTTCGCCCACAGAACTGCCGCTCACTGGATATTTTCTCTTTTTCGGGCCATTCTCTGTAAACCCTAGAGATGGTTGTGCGTGAAAATCCCAGTAGATCAGCAGTTTCTGAAATACTCAGACCAGCCCGTCTGGCACCAACAACCATGCCACGTTCGAAGTCACTTAAATCACCTTTCTTCCCCATTCTGATGCTCGGTTTGAACTGCAGCAGATCGTCTTGACCATGTCTACATGCCTAAATGCATTGAGTTGCTGCCATGTGATTGGCTGATTAGAAATTTGCGTTAATGAGCAGTTGGACAGGTTTGCCTAATAAAGTGGCTGGTGAGTGTATAAGCAAAGTCTGTTAATTAGGCACACCTGTAGGGATGGGTATCGTTAGGATTTTATCGATACTACTACTCTTATTGGTACTGCTTATCGGTTCGGTACTTTATCGATACTCTTACCGGTTCTTTTTGATTATTATGCAAGAAAAAAAGAAACTTAATTAAGAACAGAATCGACATTGCTTTATTATTCTATTATATAACTTTATATAAATATAAACAAATACTATTTATTCAGCAGCAACAGCAGCAGCAATGTTTTAAATGTGTCTGAATTATAGACTTTATAATCAACATTCAACAACAACAAATAAGATAAAAAATAAAAGTAGATAAAGATAAATAAAAAAATATATATTAAAAATACATTTTTACAGCAAAAGGCTAACGGAAGTTCAAACAAACAAGATCCTAGAACATTATCCTAACAGTTCTTCTGCAGAAAAATCAACATATCTGCCTTCTCCGGCAGGAGTTGTGATTTCTCCTGACTTATAGTGTCCCCGGCTATTAGCCTAGCTAACTCCGTATCTATGGCTTATATATCTGTAGCTAAACAATTAGCTAAGCAATTATATTTTATGTATTGGCCTATTCGTAATAATTCGTTATTAGCCTAGCTAACTCCGTATCTATGGCTTATACACTACCGTTCAAAAGTTTGGGATCACCCAAACAATTTTGTGTTTTCCATGAAAAGTCACACTTATTCACCACCATATGTTGTGAAATGAATAGAAAATAGAGTCAAGACATTGACAAGGTTAGAAATAATGATTTGTATTTGAAATAAGATTTTTTTTACATCAAACTTTGCTTTCGTCAAAGAATCCTCCATTTGCAGCAATTACAGCATTGCAGACCTTTGGCATTCTAGCTGTTAATTTGTTGAGGTAATCTGGAGAAATTGCACCCCACGCTTCCAGAAGCAGCTCCCACAAGTTGGATTGGTTGGATGGGCACTTCTTTGAGCAGATTGAGTTTCTGGAGCATCACATTTGTGGGGTCAATTAAACGCTCAAAATGGCCAGAAAAAGAGAACTTTCATCTGAAACTCGACAGTCTATTCTTGTTCTTAGAAATGAAGGCTATTCCATGCGAGAAATTGCTAAGAAATTGAAGATTTCCTACACCGGTGTGTACTACTCCCTTCAGAGGACAGCACAAACAGGCTCTAACCAGAGTAGAAAAAGAAGTGGGAGGCCGCGTTGCACAACTGAGCAAGAAGATAAGTACATTAGAGTCTCTAGTTTGAGAAACAGACGCCTCACAGGTCCCCAACTGGCATCTTCATTAAATAGTACCTGTTAGAGCCTGTTTGTGCTGTCCTCTGAAGGGAGTAGTACACACCGGTGTAGGAAATCTTCAATTTCTTAGCAATTTCTCGCATGGAATAGCCTTCATTTCTAAGAACAAGAATAGACTGTCGAGTTTCAGATGAAAGTTCTCTTTTTCTGGCCATTTTGAGCGTTTAATTGACCCCACAAATGTGATGCTCCAGAAACTCAATCTGCTCAAAGAAGTGCCCATCCAACCAATCCAACTTGTGGGAGCTGCTTCTGGAAGCGTGGGGTGCAATTTCTCCAGATTACCTCAACAAATTAACAGCTAGAATGCCAAAGGTCTGCAATGCTGTAATTGCTGCAAATGGAGGATTCTTTGACGAAAGCAAAGTTTGATGTAAAAAAAATCTTATTTCAAATACAAATCATTATTTCTAACCTTGTCAATGTCTTGACTCTATTTTCTATTCATTTCACAACATATGGTGGTGAATAAGTGTGACTTTTCATGGAAAACACGAAATTGTTTGGGTGATCCCAAACTTTTGAACGGTAGTGTATATCTGTAGCTAAACAATTATATCTTATTTATTGGCCTATTCGTAATAATTCGTTATTAGCCTAGCTAACTCCGTATCTATGGCTCATACGGCTTCCCTGCAGTGGACGTGGATGGAACACTACGAGCAAAGCAGTGGAAAACGCCGCATTTCTGCAGATTAATACCATGTTTCGACAAAAGATGTTTCGACAGGTTGCTTGTATTGCCACCCTTACTGGCAAATGATTTGTTGCACTTGTGGCAACGAGCGTTGTTGTCATCGACTTTTGAAAAATATACCCAAACTTTTGAACGTTTAGTTCTCTCCTCCATGATGAGCCCTTGAGCAGAGCTGTCTGTGCGTGTATGAGCGAGTGTGTGGGGCACAGCACAGCCCCGCCCCTCGCGCAGTAAGAGAGAGAGACAGAGAGATGGAGAAAACGGTAAACAAGATTATGTTCGCGACGTTTAAATTCCTCGAAAAACACAATTCCACAATATAAATCTCACTCCATGATTTCTCGAGTACCTACCGACTACCGATAGGAGAACAGAAAACGTCAGATCTTAAAAATGCTCCGGTTTTTACTAATTTAGAACCGGTTCCCGTTTAGAACCAGGTTTCGGGGGGCATCCCTACACACCTGAGGCTGATCGCTAATCAGCCCCCCTATCTGCTGTCCCGCGAACCACTGCTCCCTCTCTCCGCTTCCAGCCGATGCTAAACGACAGCCCACTGCCACCACCATCTGCACCCCCGGCCTATGGACCACATTGAACTTCCATGCGATGGCATCTTTTTTTTTTCTTTTTGCATTTTCCCCCCATTTTCTCCCCAATTGTACTTGGCCAATTACTCCACTCTTCCAGTCTTCTGAGACGGTACTGGGTGAGGCCGCTGCAAACATGAATTTGCACTGCCATCTTCCCACACTGGAAGAGGAAAGAATCTATGAGTCCGTATGTCTGGGGGTTATACACTTGCATGTGGATCGATTTTATGCCCAATAATTCATATAGTTTGCATAATGTGCATGACATAAATGATGTGCCCTGGTCCATCAGAATCTCTTTTGGGATTTGGACATGGGAGATTACATGAAACAGTGCTTGCGCAACACTTTTAGCCAAGATGTTGCGTGATGGCACAGCTTTGGGATAGCATATTGTGTAATCCACTGTAATTAGCACAAAGTGGTATCCCCATACGCTCCAGTCTAATGGCCCAATAAGGTCCATGCCAGTATGCTTGAACGGGACCTCAACTAATGGCAATGGGCACAATGGCCCTTTTGGGGTGCCCGGTAGGTTCACCAATTGAAATTCGCAGCAAGACGCACGCCACTGACACACATCGCTGTGAAAGCACGGCCTGTTGAATCGAGCCACTATCCAGTTGAGTGTGACCTGCCATTGGGTTGTGATGAGCCACCTGGAAGATCAGTTCCCAGCGGCTTTTCAGCACCAACAATTGAGTGGCTTCTAGTCCGGTTTGAGTGTCACAACTCACTCGATATGACCGGTCTCTAATGAGTGCAAATTAGGGGTGACTGATAGGCGTTCCAGTGCACCTATTGGCCATCGATTGTCATTACACATTCAAAAGGCAAAACGCAGTGTATCATCCCGAATCTGCTTAAGTAAGAAGTCCTCCACTGGACGGACCACTGGAGCCACTGTGGACTCCCCCTCACTTGGCTCGGATGAGCTCGTGTCACCACTTAGTGTCGCACATCACTCACCTACCTGGCTGTTGCTCTCACGGTCTCCCTAACCACTATCAAACCCCGGCCAATCTGAGCCATATAAAAGGGACCGCAACAGGTGGGAACTAACTGCCACTTTGACTTGATGCTTTTTTTCCCACGATGTCTGATGTCAGTGGTCACCACCAGATACTTGCGAATATTCTCATGCACACAACAAATTTCCACTCACGAAGCCTCCACAAGTGCCCCGGGCCGAACAAGGCTTTGATGGATCAAGGTCTGTGTGCAACCTGTATCCACCAAAGCCTGATATATACCCCCTTGCATACGCACCGGCACATGGTATCTCCCATCTGGACTAGGAGGGGTGCTGATGGGCTAAGAACCGCGGACTGCCTGCCCTATTTCAATTAAAGGGCATTGCTCCCACCAGTTGGGCAGCTTCCTGCACTGCCCACAATCCTGGCCCAGTGTTCGAGGCGCCCCCTGTGAGTCCAGGAGGGCAGAGGCTGAAGCAGGGCCTTGTGGATTAAGAAAGGGGGAAGGGTTAGGACGGGGAAAAGGTGTAAGGGATAACCCTTACACCTTGTCTCCTGCTGCTCGGTGGTGGTGTATGTGTGTGTAAGTGTGTGTGTCCCTATTCCGTCTCCTCCATGGGGCCAGGATGGGGCAGGCTGCTGGCACTGGCTTGGGTTCCTTGCTGATTGCTCCCAGGCAGGAAGGGTGAGGTGGATCTCCGCTAAGGCAATGGCTTTTTCCAGGCCCTCAGGACGGTGGCACTGGACACAGTTGGTGGTTGTAGGTGGCAGGCAAGTGACGAACTGTTCCAGTGCCACTTGCTGGAGGAGGTCCTCAGTGTTATTAGTGTCTGGACGCAGCCACTGTCTCACCACATCGAAGAGCTGCTGTGCCAGAATGAAGGGATGGGCAGCGTCCTCCAGGGCGAATGACTGGGGCGATATCCCTCTGGTGTGATGTCCACCTGGTCCAGGAAAGCTCACCTGATGGCATGTTAGTCTCCCTGGGAGGACATTGGTAGACTGTGCATGATGGCTTGTGCCTTCCTGGCGAGCAGGGGGAGTGCGTGCACAGCCCATTCCTCCTCTGACCATCCACATGCTGGCCCCGTCCTCTCAAGGATGTTGAGGAATGCCTTGGGGTCACCAGCGGCTGTCATCTTAGGGAGGGTGAGCTGAGGCCACTGGGTTGGTAGAGCTGGCATATCACCCCCTTGGGCAGCCAGAGGGGAGTGCAGCAGCTCCCTCAGGAGAGCTCTGTCTTCGGCCTGCTGAGCAGCTGTGCTCTGCAGGGCTTCAGTCTGGTCATGGAGGGCCTGCATTTGCTGGTGCTGCATCCAGGCCTGGCTCTCCTAGAGGTCGGCAATCCGGTTTAAGGCTTGCCCTAGCGGGCCTCTGTCTACTGACTTCCATCCATCCAAGAACCCATACAAGCTACCACTGTGGCAAGGCTGTTGGCACTGGAGGGGTTCTGGATGGAATTAGGACATGGTTTAGGCGGTTAACACAGAATTTATTTAACAACGTCTCACATTCTCATGTTCCACACAGGCCAGTGTGCTCTGGTGCTCGGGCACCTTTTCGTTCAGAGCTGCGTGGCTGCCTTTCTCTGTGTTCTCTTCTGTGCTGTGTTATGCTGTGTCCTCGTCCGCGTCAGACCAGGACCCAGCTTCACTGCGGTATACAAGCAGAGTCAGTTAATTAGGCACACCTGAGGCTACCCGCTAATCAGCCTCCCTGTCTGCTCTCCGAGAACCGCTGCTCCCTGTCTGCGCTTCCAGCTGGCACTAAACCACACCCCACTCCCCCAGTTCTTTATATAGAACATATATTAGATAGAACATATATTAAATAGATCATATATTAAATAGAACGTATATTAGATAGAACATATATTAAATAGATCATATATTAAATAGATCGTATATTAGATAGAACATATATTAGATAGAACATATATTAAATAGATCATATATTAGATAGAACATATATTAGATAGAACATATATTAAATAGATCATATATTAAATAGAACATATATTAGATAGAACATATATTAAATAGATCATATATTAGCTAGAACATATATTAGATAGAACATATTAAATAGATCATATATTAAATAGATCGTATATTAAATAGAACGTTTTTAAATAGATCATATATTAAATAGATCATATATTAGATAGAACATATATTAGATAGAACATATATTAAATAGATCGTATATTAAATAGAACATATATTAGATAGAACATATTAAATAGATCATATATTAGATAGAACATATATTAGATAGAACATATGTTAAGTAGAGCATATATTAAATAGAACGTTTTTAAATAGATCATATATTAAATAGATCATATATTAAATAGGTCATATATTAGATAGAACATATATTAGATAGAACATATATTAAATAGATCATATATTAAATAGAACATATATTAGATAGAACATATATTAGATAGAACATATGTTAAGTAGAGCATATATTAAATAGAACATATATTAGCTAGAACATATATTAGATAGAACATATGTTAAGTAGAGCATATATTAAATAGAACATATATTAGGTAGGTCATATACTAAATAGAACATATATTAAATAGAACATAATTAAATAGATCATATATTAAGATGAACATAATTAAATAGATTATATATTAAACAGAAAGGTGTGCAGGTTGTGGGCCACAGGTGGAGCTTGTTCAGTTTAAAATCCCCTTTTAATGGGACTAGATTGAGGCCGAGGTGTCCACTTCACCGGAAGCTTTATTTATGGGCAGGTACAAATGAAGTGACACCATCACCCGTCATCACATATACCCCTTTCACACTGGCCAAAACCCCCCGCTAACACCTGCCTTCTTACATTGACCGAAGGAGGACCTTAGCGGGTTTTTTGGCCAGTGTGAAAGGGGTAATAACAACACAGAGGCTTTTGGGCTGGGATCTGTCCTTGTGCTACAGCACAACAAGCCCTCTACCACGCAAAAATCAAACCCTAAAAAGCCGTAAATGTTAGTGAGCTACTCCTGCCACTGCTATTAAGCGAGACGCTGGTTTTAGACGCGAAGCCGGTGGGAAGAATGGCTTCCTGATAGTCAGCATGAGTAAAATACAGTAGAGGATCAAACCCGTTATGTGTAAAAGTGACTGTACTTGTACGTCTGTTACTGTTTGTCAGCTCTGCTCTCAGCATCCACATCTCACACACATGTTCTTATGTTCAGTCTTCATCACATGTCCAAACCCAGAAGTATTTCTACACACTTTCTATCTGCTTACTGTACCACACCACAACGTTTACCTACTGTACCACCTTACACCGCTTGCTGACTACCACATCACACCGCTTACTTACTGTACTACATCAAACCGCTTACTGACTGTACCACATCACACCACTTACTGACTGTACCACACCACAACGTTTACCTACTGTACCACCTTACACCGCTTACTGACTGTACCCAATCACACCGCTTACTGACTGTACCACATCACACCACTTACTGACTGTACCACACCACAACGTTTACCTACTGTACCACCTTACACCGCTTACTGACTGTACCCAATCACACCGCTTACTGACTGTACCACATCACACCACTTACTGACTGTACCACACCACAACGTTTACCTACTGTACCACCTTACACCGCTTACTGACTGTACCCAATCACACCACTTACTGACTGTACCACATCACAACGTTTACCTACTGTACCACCTTACACCGCTTACTTACTGTACCACACCACAACGTTTACCTACTGTACCACCTTACACCGCTTACTTACTGTACCCAATCACACCGCTTACTGACTGTACCACATCACACCGCTTACTGACTGTACCACACCACAACGTTTACCTACTGTACCACCTTACACCGCTTACTGACTGTACCCAATCACACCGCTTACTGACTGTACCACATCACACCACTTACTGACTGTACCACACCACAACGTTTACCTACTGTACCACCTTACACCGCTTACTGACTGTACCCAATCACACCACTTACTGACTGTACCACATCACAACGTTTACCTACTGTACCACACCACAACGTTTACCTACTGTACCACCTTACACCGCTTACTGACTGTACCCAATCACACCGCTTACTGACTGTACCACATCACAACGTTTACCTACTGTACCACCTTACACCGCTTACTTACTGTACCACACCACAACGTTTACCTACTGTACCACCTTACACCGCTTACTGACTGTACCCAATCACACCACTTACTGACTGTACCACATCACAACGTTTACCTACTGTACCACCTTACACCGCTTACTGACTGTACCCAATCACACCACTTACTGACTGTACCACACCACAACGTTTACCTACTGTACCACCTTACACCGCTTACTGACTGTACCCAATCACACCACTTACTGACTGTACCACACCACAACGTTTACCTACTGTACCACCTTACACCGCTTACTTACTGTACCACACCACAACGTTTACCTACTGTACCACCTTACACCGCTTACTTACTGTACCACACCACAACGTTTACCTACTGTACCACCTTACACCGCTTACTTACTGTACCAAACCACACCGCTTCAGTGCAATGGAAAATCACATAGTGCTGTAAATGAATGAACCCCGTGTAACGTACAGGATGAACCCAGTCCTGCAGGATTTTAATACAAGTCAGGATGAAGCCAGTCCTGCAGGATTTTAATACAAGTCAAGATGAACCTAGTCCTGCAGGATTTTAATACAAGTCAGGATGAACCCAGTCCTGCAGGATTTTAATACAAGTCAAGATGAACCCAGTCCTGCAGGATTTCAATACAAGTCAGGATGAACCCAGTCCTGCAGGATTTTAATACAAGTCAAGATGAACCCAGTCCTGCAGGATTTTAATACAAGTCAGGATGAACTCAGTCCTGCAGGATTTTAATACAAGTCAGGATGAACCCAGTCCTGCAGGATTTTAATACAAGTCAGGATGAACCCAGTCCTGCAGGATTTTAATACAAGTCAGGATGAACCCAGTCCTGCAGGATTTTAATACAAGTCAGGATGAAGCCAGTCCTGCAGGATTTTAATACAAGTCAAGATGAACCTAGTCCTGCAGGATTTTAATACAAGTCAAGATGAACGCAGTCCTGCAGGATTTTTCAGGTCATTTTAAAGACAGAAGACAGATCATGTATGAATCGAGTCAAGACTGCCCTTTGAAGAGCATGATATTATGATGATGAGGGAGGTGCTGCTCTTGTCAACACTGTCCTCTTGAGAAGATGCTCACATGCATGTGAGGACAGTGTGAGACGCTGCATTCATAAAACCAGGAGGAAGACAATACATCTCCGCTCCTCGTGCTAGTCATTACATGCACCAGCACACATTCTTCCTTGCAGAAGAAGCCTTTCCCACATAACAACATGGCGTGTTTGTGGACGGGCTGCTGGTCAGAGGTACATGTGGCGGGTACGACGCCCAGGCCAGCTCCCTGCAGAATAGTACACAGGCCCATTCTCATTCCACACACAGCGGCGCACATCTGCAGCCGCTTAACGCCTGCTAACTGGACCTGCGTCCCCCTTAATCAGCCCACTTAAGACGACCGCACAACGCCGTGCTGCTGCGGCACGTCTGCTGCGGCATGGCCGCCGCTCTGCAGACACCTCGTTACCGGCCTTCTCTTCATCGAGGACGGTTTTTTTTGTTGTTACCATAGACCTTTATTATCCACTTTATTCTCATTAGTTTTGGCTGATTTGGCTGGTTGGTTGATTTAGAACATGTATGAAGCAATATCCAAGAAACAAAACAAATAATTACACATTAAAAAAACATGCATACAGCGATATGGGGTTACAGGGATATTGATACTGGTATCGGGTATATATCGGGTCGATACCAGGTTAAAATGTAGTATCGGTATTGAAGACTTTACTCAAGATGAAAATGTGGTGCCAAAAGCCATGAGTAACATGTCATCAGTAAGATAAAATGGTTTGATTTGCTGCATTTCGCACATGGAAACCTGTTTTTCTTAAATGGTGGAAAAAATCCTGCTCAGCAAAGCTACTGGATCAGATCTGTACTCAGAATTGGCTGATAATTAAAGATTAATACTTGGAATCTATCATGACAGTATGTGTGCGTCTCTAAACTATATATATATATATATATACACATACACACACACACACACACACACACACATACACACATATACACATATACACACACACACACACATATATACATATATACACACACACACACATATTCACACACACACACACACATATATATATATATATACACACCAAGTCCAGTTGCACTTGATTCAACTCCTTTGGATAACCATGACCTGGATGAATGAGAACATTCACAGACATACATACATACACACACACACACACACACACACACACACGTATATATATATATATACACATACATACATACATACATACATACACATACATACATACATACATACATACATACATACATACATACATACACATATATATATGAGAGCAGGATAAGCAGTTAACACAATGGATGGATGGATGGTATATATATGGTGTTGATAAAAGTGCTCAACAAATGAGGAGCAGAATATTAAGATAGATGCTATGTATTAACGTTTTTTCCTACATCTATCTTAATATATGTATATATATGTGTATACACACACACACACACACAAACACACACGTGTGTGTATATATATGTGTGTGTGTGTGTGTATATGTGTATATGTTTATGTATGTATATTATCTATATACACAGATATATTTCTGTGTACATGTGTATACATGTATATGTATATATGTTTATGTATGTATATTATGAGCAGGATAAAATGAACACTATTAATTGCCATGCCTTGTCTGTACCCTCATTAATTTCACTTTAATGCTAAAATAGATGTATAGTTGTATATCATCAATCAAAACTAAAAAAGATGTATAGTTGTATATCATCAATCAAAACTAAAATAGATGTATAGTTGTATATCATCAATTCAAACTAAAATAGATGTATAGTTGTATATCATCAATTCAAACTAAAATAGATGTATAGTTGTATATCATCAATCAAAACTAAAATAGATGTATAGTTGTATATCATCAATCAAAACTAAAATAGATGTATAGTTGTATATCATCAATTCAAACTAAAATAGATGTATAGTTGTATATCATCAATCAAAACTAAAATAGATGTATAGTTGTATATCATCAATTAAGACTAAAACAGATGTGTAGTTGTACATCAATTAAGGCAATAAAATCACAAAGCAAAAGTTGCGTTCTTAGAGAAATAATGACTCACACAGCTGTGTGTCATTCTACATTTGTGTGGAATTCAAAACTTACATTTTCTTATGTCCTCTTCCAGGGATTTATATATTGCACATATGCATGTACTGTGTTGATAGGACTGTTGTGCAGAGCACACTGCAGTACTGCAGTACTATGTTGTTTTTCTGCATGTGTGTCGTCTTGGTTCATGAGCTGCAGTACTGCAGTACTATGTTGTTTTTCTGCTTGTGTGTCGTCTTGGTTGGTGAGCTGCAGTACTGCAGTACTATGTTGTTTTTCTGCATGTGTGTAGTCTTGGTTGGTGAGCTGCAGTACTGCAGTACTATGTTGTTTTTCTGCATGTGTGTCATCTTGGTTCATGAGCTGCAGTACTGCAGTACTATGTTGTTTTTCTGCATGTGTGTCGTCTTGGTTGGTGAGCTGCAGTACTGCAGTACTATGTTGTTTTTCTGCATGTGTGTCATCTTGGTTCATGAGCTGCAGTACTGCAGTACTATGTTGTTTTTCTGCATGTGTGTCGTCTTGGTTGGTGGGCTGCAGTACTGCAGTACTATGTTGTTTTTCTGCATGTGTGTCGTCTTGGTTGGTGGGCTGCAGTACTGCAGTACTATGTTGTTTTTCTGCATGTGTGTCATCTTGGTTCATGAGCTGCAGTACTGCAGTACTATGTTGTTTTTCTGCATGTGTGTCATCTTGGTTGGTGGGCTGCAGTACTGCAGTACTATGTTGTTTTTCTGCATGTGTGTCATCTTGGTTCATGAGCTGCAGTACTGCAGTGCTATGTTGTTTTTCTGCATGTGTGTCATCTTGGTTGGTGGGCTGCAGTACTGCAGTACTATGTTGTTTTTCTGCATGTGTGTCATCTTGGTTCATGAGCTGCAGTACTGCAGTACTATGTTGTTTTTCTGCATGTGTGTCATCTTGGTTCATGAGCTGCAGTACTGCAGTACTATGTTGTTTTTCTGCATGTGTGTCATCTTGGTTCATGAGCTGCAGTACTGCAGTACTATGTTGTTTTTCTGCATGTGTGTCATCTTGGTTCATGAGCTGCAGTACTGCAGTACTATGTTGTTTTTCTGCATGTGTGTCATCTTGGTTGGTGGGCTGCAGTACTGCAGTACTATGCTGTTTTTCTGCATGTGTGTCATCTTGGTTCATGAGCTGCAGTACTGCAGTACTATGTTGTTTTTCTGCATGTGTGTCGTCTTGGTTGGTGGGCTGCAGTACTGCAGTACTATGTTGTTTTTCTGCATGTGTGTCGTCTTGGTTGGTGGGCTGCAGTACTGCAGTACTATGTTGTTTTTCTGCATGTGTGTCATCTTGGTTCATGAGCTGCAGTACTGCAGTACTATGTTGTTTTTCTGCATGTGTGTCGTCTTGGTTCGAGAGCCGCGGGGCTGAGGAGACTGAACTGCTCTTCTTGTGTCTTTGTTCCTGTGTAACGGAGGTGTCTAGTCACATACAGGTCTTAGCAAGAAAGAAAGTTCGAGAAATCCAAGCAGCCATTAAGGTAGGTGTGCGTTTGCCCTGTGCGGGGGGCTTTTCATCGCTATGGTTACAGGCTGTTCCTTTGTCTTCTTCCCCTCCCCGACCCTGCAGGTGTCTAGTCACATTCAGGTTCTTGCCAGAAGGAAATCTCGTGAGTTTCATTCCAAGCTGAAGGTATGCGCTTTTCTGCTTTTGGCCTTTGTGGTTTGTGGTTTTCTGTGCGTCGTCCTTCCTGTTTCCTCCCGTGGTGACGGAGCCGACGCTCTGGTCCCCCAACCCACTTTTCCACCTTAACACAGTTTGGTTTGTTTTTCCTGCATTAACTACTCTGTCAGTCCATCACTCAGCAGCATCTCTGTCTGTCTGTCTGTCTGTCTGTCTGTCTTTCTGCTGCTCTCCATCTGCTCATCCATCCTGACCCTCTATCCGTCCATCCCTTCATCCATCCTGACCCTCCATCCGTCCATCCCTTCATCCATCCTGACCCTCCAGTGCCTTTGCTTTGAGATCATGTGACCATCAACAGTGATGTGCCGTTCAGTGGGGAAAGGGTGGAGTCTGTAGTTCAGTCAGTGATCACCATGAGCTAACAGACCAATATGGACCATGTTTCCAACAACACGTGGTTGAAATGTTCCCTAACCTACATGGTCCTGAAGCTGCTGACTCGGACGCACAGCAGCAGAGCTATATACCCAGCAGCTCCCAGAGGGTGGGTACACTATAGTGTGCAGATAAAAACGTGGGTAAAGTGTGTTCATGTCATATCCATGGGTCAACACAACAGAACTTGTGATGCATTTTTATGTGACGTCCACGTTTGTGGTTTGATCGTGAAGACAACACAGAAGTCCTCATGGAGAAGTAGTGAAGACCTCAAAGCAAACGGCACTGTAGCTTCCACACTCTGTCCTGTGTGTGTGTGTGTGTGTGTGTGTGTGTGTGTGTGTGTGTGTGTGTGTGTGTGTGTGTGAAAGCATGCTGGCAGGTTGCATTGGCTGTGGGTAAGTGGCTGAGAGCTGAAGGCCGGTGGGCTGGCGTCTCCTCCTGTAAGCAGACGTGATGTTTAGAGGACATGTGGAAGAGATGTAATATTAGATTTAATATTACACACCAGGAGGACTTCACACCTCTGCTTCTTATTGACAGCAAAGTCAAACCTCTCCTCCACTGTGGAAGAATGGCCGTGAAGCTGGCTGTTTGAGAAATGCTCTCACTCATTCTCTCTCTCTCTCTCCCTCCCTCCCACTATCTCTCTCTCTTCTCTGTCTCTGTCTCTCTCCCTCTGTCTTTCTCTCTCTCTGTCTCTCTCCCTCCCTCCCACTATCTCTGTCTCTGTCTCTCTCCCTCTGTCTTTCTCTCTCTCTGTCTCTCTCCCTCTGCTTTGCTATCTCTCTCCCCCCCCCTCTGTCTCTCTCTTCTCTGTCTCTGTCTCTGTCTCTCTCCCTCTGTCTCTCTCTCTCTCTCTCTCCCTCCCTTCCCTCCCACCCACTATCTCTCTCTCTTCTCTGTCTCGTCTCTCTCTCTCTCTCTCTCTCGTCACTCTCTCTCTCCCGTCTCTCTCTCTCTCTCTCTCTCCTCTCTCTCTCTCTCTCTCTCTCTCTCTCCCTCTCTCCCACCCACTATATCTCTCTCTTCTCTGTCTCTGTCTCTCTCCTCTGTCGCTGTCTCTTTCTCTCACTATCTCTGTCTCTCTTCTTCTGTCTCTGTCTCTCTCCCTCTGTCTCTCTCTCTCTCTCTCTCTCTCTCTCTCTCTCTCTCTCTCTCTCTCTCTCTCTCTCTCTCTCTCTCTCTCTCTCTCTGTCTCTCTCTCT
Source organism: Lampris incognitus (assembly GCF_029633865.1). Classification (NCBI taxonomy): domain Eukaryota; kingdom Metazoa; phylum Chordata; class Actinopteri; order Lampriformes; family Lampridae; genus Lampris; species Lampris incognitus. The sequence goes on along the minus strand of NC_079214.1, from coordinate 2,673,994 downwards.
CTCTCCCTCCCACCCACTATCTCTCTCTCTTCTCTGTCTCTGTCTCTCTCCCTCTGTCGCTGTCTCTTTCTCACTATCTCTGTCTCTCTTCTTCTGTCTCTGTCTCTCTCCCTCTGTCTCTCTCCCTCCCTCCCTCCCACCCACTATCTCTCTCTCTTCTCTGTCTCTGTCTCTCTCCCTCTGTCGCTGTCTCTTTCTCGCTCTCTCTGTTTTCTCTGTGTCTCTCCCTCTGTCTCTCTATCTCTCTCCCCCTGTTCTCTTTCCTCTGTCTCTCTCTCTCATTGTTATGTACAGATTATGAAAGAATTACAAAATGTCTTTCAAATAGACTCAAACGGTGTATGGATACTGTTGTACATTATAGCCAGATGTACTGTGTTCCTGACCGTGCAATTAAGGACAATCTGTTTTTGATACAGGGCATTATAGCTATATCTAAGCTCCAGGAGCTGGACATTGACATACTTTCTGTAGATCAAGAGAAGGCTTTAGATAGGATGGATCATTGTTGTTTGTTCAAAAGACTTGAAGGTTTTGGTTTTGGGGATACATTTATTTAATGGATCAAGTTGTATTCTAGAGCCAGTGTTCTGTTAAAGGTCGGAGGTGAACTTAGCCGGCCTGTCTCTGTTAAGAGAGGTATAAGACAGGGTTGTTCCTTATCTGGAATGCTGTACTCTCTGGCCATCGAGCCTATTTTAATTTAGCTCAGGCAGGGTCTCTCAGGGCTAACTCTCTCAGAGAATATCACCAATTCTGTTAGTTTATGAGCATACGCTGATAATGTCACAGTTTCTATAAGTCAAAATGATCTAAAAATCTTCAAGCAGAAATTGGCCTTATACGAACAAGCTTCTTCTACAAAAGTCAATTGGTCAAAATCTGAGGGTTCATTACTGGGGGAGTGGAACAATAAAGAGAAGCCAACATTACCAGCTGGGCTGCAGTGGAACACAGAAGGGATGAAATGCTTAGGCGTCTTTCTGGGCAGAGACCACTTTCAGAGCAAGAACTGGGAGGGTTTAGTTGAAAAGATCAGTGCCCGATTGTCTAGATGGACTTGGGAGCCAGCCTCAGTTGTCCTATATGGGGAGAGTCTTGATTGTTAACAACTTGATTGCCTCGATGTTCTGGCACCGGTTTACAGTTGTAGAACCTCCAGACATGCTCCTAAGAGAAGTACAGAAGAGGCTGGTGAACGTCTTTTTGGGAGGCTTTCACTGGACCAAACCTGCTGTATTGTTTCTACCAGTGTTAGGAGGCCAGGGCCTGATTGACCTCCGCAGTCGTATCACTGCTTTTTGCCTTCAAACTGTCCAGCGGCTATTATGCCATAAACAACAGCTTTGGAGTGAAACTGCATCTGTGTTGCTTCGTAGGACTATAACCCTGAACTATGACAAGCATTTGTTCCTTCTGGACCTATAGCTGGCATGGAGTTCACTACGACACCTTTCTATCAGGCTGCCCTCCGAGCTTGGGGAACAGTCTTAACCACCAAAAGAGACTACTCCCAGATCTATGGCATTGTAGGGGAGGAACCACAGTTCTATAACCCGCTGATAAGCTGCAGGATGCTCAGCTCTGTAAATATACAGAGATCCCTCATGAGAGCTGGACTTACTAAGTTAGCGTGTCTCAGATCAGGAGGACAGTGGAAAACGGCTTGAGCCAAGAGACTGGTTTTAAATCTCTTCGTTTAATGGAGAGGTTGTTGGAGGAAGTGATCAGTGCACTTCCTGGCCTCTTCAGAGAGGCACTAGGAGCAGAGTGTGGAGAGGATCAGCCAGTTATGAGGCCTGTTTTTCCATCTTTGTCCATCTGTGCAGCAATGGAGGAAGTGAATGGGGCCATTCTATCTTTCAAAACACCAGAACTACAGGACAGTCACTGTAAAGGTTATCAACAGTACATCACTAGCTGGCATACAGGAGTTGAGGTGGTTGAGTGTGTTGACACCAGGTTCATCTCCCAAAGGCAGCTGGAGGTCCCTGTACAAAACCCCCATAGAGAAATGGACTGCGGATTTACAGTGGAGGGTGGTACATGGGACTGTGGCTATGAACAGACATGTGGCACATATAGGTCCTAGGGCAGGGAGCCACTGCTCTTTCTGTAATGATGAGGAAACTCTACAGCACTTATGGCTCAGATGTCCCAGATTGAGCCCTCTTTTCTCTAGACTGAAGCAGTGGCTCAGAGGTTTAGGAGAGGTTTTCGAAAACAGCCTGTTTGTCTCTGGTCCTAGATACACGGCAGCACAGTGCAGATGTGTCACCTTGGTTAATTTTCTGATAGGTCAGGCAAAAATTAGCATTTGGCTTATCACACTGCAAAAAATGAAATCTTAACAAGTGAAAATATCTTGTATTTGGTACAATAAGTCCAATATTGAGTAGAATTAACTTGAATTATCTTATTCCACTGGCAGATAATTTTGCTTATTTCAAGTTTTTTTTCCTGATTTTGGTCAATAATTTATTTAAAACAAGATTAAATTGACCAAAATCAAGAAAAAAACTTGAAATAAGCAAAATTATCTGCCAGTGGAATAAGATAATTCAAGATAATTCTACTCAATATTGGACTTATTGTACCAAATACAAGATATTTTCACTTGATGAGATTTCATTTTTTGCAGTGCAGAAGAAACAAAATGAAAGGCACAGGGTCCACAGATGCTACACTCATGTTCAGGGGTCTAGTGGCTGCTCAGCTGAAAATTGAGTTCACGTTATTCAAAATGGTTCCAAACTTGGAAGAATTTGTTTCTGTTTGGGGACATGGAGATGTTCTGTGCACTGTAGCAAACCAACTACTTCTTTATTTCTGAAAAAGGGAAGGTGTGTATCTTGTTTTTACTGTGTATGGCGATTGTTGTGTTTCACTATGTATATGAGTATCCGTGTTAATATTGTTATTTTAATGTGAATAGAAAATTGGACCATTAAAGACTTGGTTAAAGGTCAAAGGTCTCTCTCTCTCTCTCTCTCTCTCTCTCTCTCTCTCTCTCTCTCTCTCTCTGTCTCTCTCTCTCTATGGCTCTTTCTGTGTCTGGCGTTGGCATGGCTGTCGGCCTCTTTGCTTTCCTGCACTTTTCCTGTAGTCATATCTGTAGTTTAAAGTGTGTAGTGTGTAGTATATAGTGTGTAGTATGTAGTGTGTAGGCATATCTGTAGTATGTAGTGTGTATGTGTAGTATGTACTGTGTAGGCATGTCTGTAGTATGTAGTGTGTAGTGTATATTATGTAGTGTGTAGTATATAGTGTGTAGTGTGTCATGTAGTATGTAGTGTATATTATGTAGTGTGTGGTATATAGTGTGTAGTGTGTATGTGTAGTATGTATTGTGTAGTCATATCTGCATACGCTGGCCAGCCATTTCACTGCAAGTAAAAATGTGTTGAAATCAGCGAGGAAGTCCTTTCACACACTAGAACCACCGGGATGTCACGCCTACCCAAAACCACCATGGGCAGTCAAGATGACCTCCGGTTTTTAGACTCTGTATTCTGTCAAGATAAACACCCAGCTGAGATATTAATGCATTACATATGTTAGTGTGTCTGTTATGGAACTAACTGACACCAAAATTAACATGTTAACAACTTTAATACTGTTTTTAAACAATTTAAAATGGCGGCTGTCCAGCGTCTGTAAATACTGCAAGGCCTCGGTGGTAGTCGTGGAGCGGCGTCTGTAGCGGCGTCTGTAACCAGACATGTTGGACATAATCCCACATCAAGTTTAGACCGTTTGTCTGCACTGGAGGGTGCTAGTGTGTTTCTAGGACGCTGCAACGAACTTCACCGAGGAAATGATGCGACCAACACGCGTCATGAATACTGACATGACGCACACCATCACGCACACATTACCAGACGGTGATGTCGACCGCACATGGTGGTTTTAGCTAGAGCTGACCATAGCTTTTTTGTACAATTGATCTAAAAGTCATTTTAGTGCAGTTTTATGATCATTCAGGAAGCGGCAGGTCTGCATCTTTTTTTTCTTCACACAGTTATTACACAAAGTTATTACACTTTGAAAATCCAAGATGGTCGTTCTAGTGTTGTGTCTGAAAGGGTTTCCTGACTAATTTCAACACAAAAAAAAAAAACTTGTAGTGAAATGGCCGGCCAGCGTATGCAGATATGACTACACACGACACTACATACTACACATACACACTGCACACTACATATTACACACTACATACTACACATACACACTGCACACTACATATTACACACTACATACTACAGATACACACTGCACACTACATATTACACACTACATACTACACATACACACTGCACACTACATATTACACACTACATACTACACGTACACACTGCACACTACATATTACACACTACATACTACACATACACACTGCACACTACATATTACACACTACATACTACAGATACACACTGCACACTACATATTACACACTACATACTACAGATACACACTGCACACTACATATTACACACTACATACTACAGATACACACTGCACACTACATATTACACACTACATACTACACATACACACTGCACACTACATATTACACACTACATACTACACATACACACTGCACACTACATACTACAGAGAGAGAGAGAGAGTGAGAGAGGCGTCTGTGAGTCAGAACAGACATGTTTTGTGTGGATCTCCCTCTGTTCTCATCCAAAGCAAAGTAGAGTTCAGGCGCAGTGGAACACGTGCCTCCTTCGTTGGTTTTCGGGTTGTCGATGGAGGAAAAGCGTCTGTTTGTGTCTTGTGTGTGGCGTTGGCACAGACATGATAATCAGTATGAGTGCAGTGTGCAGGACGGCCCAGCAGACGGGCCGGCCTGCTGCCTGGTCTGCACACTGCACTGTCACTGTAGTCATGTCATGTCTTATGTAATGTCATGTCATGTCATGTCAGGTCAGATCATCACCGCCTCCTCTGGTGATGTTCTACAAATCAGAGGTTGTAGTCCATGCTGCTGGTTTATCATGTACAAATCACAACAGAGATCCTTTTCACTGTTTGGTGTTCATAACAAAACTGTTTGCTGTTTCAAATACTCAGCTACATGCTCACACGATAGCTGCACATTTACAATGAAACCCTTTTTTTATGTCCAGGTGACCAGTATGGTGAGTATTTCCCTCTGTCCGTGCTGCTGCTCAGGTCGGGGTTTAAGCGTCTGTGCTGCTGTAGCTCCTAGTCCGCATCCAGCATGGAGGCCTTTAAATCCTCGTCAGGCCGTCGTCTTCTGTCGCTAACGTTTGCTCGGCCGGTGGCTCCTCTGTCAGCATGCTCTCCTCCAGCTTTAGCCACCCACGTCTGCACATCTGCACATCTGCATGCACGCCTGCATGCACGCCTGCATGGCAGCACATCTGCATGGTAGCATGCATGCACGGGCAGCACATCTGCATGACAGCACACCTGCATGTCTGCATGGCAGCACATCTGCATGGCAGCATGTCTGCTTAGCATATCTGCGTGGCCTCCCGCCATACACGTGCTGCCACAGGTGCTGCATTTAGTATCAGATGCACATTAATAAGGACTTGTAGCTGCAATATACAATGTGAAGTGCTAAGATACTGTGTTTTTCTTGTTTTTCAAAACAGATTTTAATTCATACTTTGAGCGTTTTCTCTGCTGTCAAAAAAAGTAATACCCTCTCAGTTGAAATGTTGTTCATGTTGACAGTTTAACCACCTCAAAGACCTGCACTTAATCACATATACCCTATCAATTTAAAGTCTCTTGTCCAAGGATGAGAGAGCGAGAGAGAGAGAGAGAGAGAGAGAGAGAGAGAGAGAGAGAGAGAGAGAGAGAGACCAAGGAAAACTGCAAAAAGATTTAACCAATTGGGATTCGTGTCCTTCAGTTTTACTTGAGAAATTCTGCTGGGATGTTTAGATGTGTTTTGACATACAGACAGATGCAGCCTTGAAAGAACCAACGGAGGACTGACAGAAAAAAAAGAAAAGGAAAAACATTACTGCAGCGGTCTATTGATTATTGAGGAGCATGTTTGCGGTAGATTAATCAGCGAGCACATGTCCTGCTAAGTGCATACCAGCGCTAAACACTGGATATGAGAATCCATTCTCTCCGTTTGGCACATTCCTTTTTTCACACTTAAAAGGCCATGGCATATTCCTTCACCTGGCTGGCTGCAGAGACTTGGCTATTGTGCTGTGTGTTGTTTAGAGATGCATGTTGGTGTTGCTACCCATGTACTCAAACACACATATACACACACACACACACACACACGGATATACAGACATACGTACATACTTGCACATGCTGAGTGGTAACAGTTTGTTTCTTGCGTGGCAGGACCAGACGGTAAAGGACAAAGCCCTGCAGAGCATGGCCTCCATGTCCTCAGCTCAGATCGTCTCTGCAACCGCCATCCACAACAAGCTGGGCCTGCCGGGCATCCCGCGCCCCGCCTTCCCCGGAGCGGGGGTAAGAGCCCCTCTGGCACCGCGTTATTGATCCACCCTGACCGGCTTTACCCAGGGTGGCCACAAGGCTAACCACGCTAACACCCCTGCTAACAGGCCTGGCCAAATCACATTACACACCCCAGCTTTGCACAACTGCCCCTATCAGATAAGCAGCTGATCAGAAGCATGGGAAGGGCAGATAAACAGAAGGTGGTGCCCGGGGCGGTTCTCTGCTCAGCGCTGTATCAGATGATGGGAGGTTTAACGTGGTGTTGATGTGGCTGTTTTTTTCTTTTTCTTTGTTGCCTGTTCATTTATCTGTTTCTCTAGTTTTGGCAGGGAATGATATCCACCGGCCAGCCAGGATCCTCACAGGAGTGAGTATCCCAGAAACAAAGACTACCTGAGTCCTGCTGCAGTTAGAACTACAGGATAAACTTAGAGCTTCGGAGTCTCAACTGTGTGTCGGGTTTGTTTACTAGTTGTGGTGCTGCTGATGTGGTGTGTTCTTCTTTCCTCGTTTCAGCATCAAGCCTTTCGCCCAGCAGACATATCCCATCCAGCCAGCAGTTACCACAGCCATTTCAAGTGAGAGTCCACCAGAACACCACAACCCAGTACAAATACACACTTCCGGTTGTTGTTTATTGAGTCTGAAAACGTGGCTGTTGTCCAAGCGGTATGTTGTACACCTTTAGATATGAGAAACCGCTGTGTGATCCTTAGGGAGGGGATGTCCATGTGTCTGCACCACGATAGGACAACAGACGGAAAATACAGTCGATCACTGTCACGCTCACAAGCCTCATCCACACAATACACACATTTCTGTCTTGTGAAGCGGTTTAGTGCCTCCATGTTTGTTTTCTGCCCCTTTCATCTGGAGAAGAAATGCCAGACTGCCAGAACGGGAGGGGGGGGGGAATAGAGACATAGGCAGAGACGGTGATCTGCTGGGATTCTGTTGGAGTTGAGTCGTACCTTCATCTCCCATCTTGCATCACATCTGTTGAACATCTGGATCTAATGGACAATAATGCAGTATCAGGATTTGACGATCTGTGACAAAAACAAAGAAATGATATTGAAAAAAATGACATCATCAGGGGGCGTCTGGGTAGCATAGCGGTCTATCCCATTGCCTACCAACACGGGGATCGCCGGTTCGAATCCCCGTGTTACCTCCGGCTTGGTCGGGCATCCCTACAGACACAATTGGCTGTCTGTGGGTGGGAAGCCGGATGTGGGTATGTGTCCTGGTTGCTGCACTCGCGCCTCCTCTGGTCGGTCGGGGTACCTGTTCTGCGGGGAGGATAGCGTGATCCTCCCACACACTACGTCCCCCTGGTGAAACTCCTCACTGTCAGGTGAAAAGAAGTGGCTGGTGAGTCCACATGTATGGGAGGAGGCATGTGGTAGTCTGCAGCCCTCCCCGGATCAGCAGAAGGGGTGGAGCAGAGACCAGGACGGCTCAGAAGAGTGGGGTAACTGGCCAGGTACAATTGGGGAGAAAAAGGGGGGAAAAAAAACCATGACATTACCGTTTTGCTTGGGTTTATGTTTCCATTTTCGCTCATACCAGAGATGGCGTCAGTGAAATTCCGTTTCCCCAGCCCACAGCAGTGCAACACAAAAGACAAAAACACACATCCAAAAACCTCCAAAAACAACACAGCCAAAAACGTACAAAAACAAAGCAAAATAATTAAATAGATAAAATGAAAATAAAACCCTCACAAACAACAACACGGTCCACCCAGGGCAACACAGTCCAAAAACTCCACTGTCCAGGGAACAAACGCCAGCCAGGATGACTGTGGGAAGTGCCGGTCTGCATGGGCTAGCAGTTAGCCTAGCCTGCCCCGCCTCCACATCCCGTCTGACCGCCCTCGGTGTTTCCCCCTCAGGAGCAGCTCCAGGCAGGGCCGTGGTCCCTGGGCCCATCGGATGCAGCAGACCAGGCCCTGCTCTCCAGCCAGACACCTTCGACACACCTCCCCGCACTCCACACGACGACATGAACGCAGACAAAAACACCGCACAGTCACGCTAGGCGAGGCCGCCGCCAGCCGCCTCAGTGTTTCCTCTCGGGCAGGGTCGTGGGCTAGCAGTTAGCTTAGCCTGCCCCGCTTCCATGTCCTGTTAGACAGCCCTCGGTACGTGCCTCCTCCTCAGGCGCACAGCCCTAAGAAAAATAGTATACTTGAAGTTTATTTTATTAAGTAAACTTAAGTAAACTTACATTACTAAGTAAACTTCAAGTAAGGTTCAAGTTCAAGTAAGGTTCAAGTATATGTACTAGTAGTATACTTGTAAGTATACTTAAGTATAATTTTGTTACTTAAAAAGTAAACTGAAAGTATACTCACTGATTTTAGTTTAAAACAAGCATACTAATAGTACACCTGAATAAAGTACTTGTTTGTACGGGAGGACGCAGTAGACCAGCTCGCTCAGCTGAGCCAACTCGGCGATCAAAGTTAAACCTTCACTCGATGACGTGGACGTGGACAAAGGCGCTGCAGCCAGGCCGCTGGCTGCACACGCGAGTCCGCGCCGCCGTCTTCCCACACCGGAAGCGGAATGCGTAATCAAGGCAGAAACATGACAAGAAAATGAGCTACGGTAGAAAACCAGTGGCTGTGTAAATCAGCTTTACATTGTTTGACATCTGCCGTGTCAAGATCCAAAAGCCTGGAGTTTAGTTGCTGGACTGGCTCAGGGAGGAGCCGTCAGACTTTGGTGGACGGCGGGATAGCTCGTCACAGTGTCGGATGAGAGCGGATCAAACACACCGCAGCGATGTCTCAGCTCCGTCACGAGATGACTGGAGGCACTGCTCAGTTTGCATGTTTTGTTGAACCCAGAATCTCGCCGGTGTGCCGTCAGCAGCCTGCAGTGAGGCGGGGCGTTTGTTTTCTGTCTCGCTACAGGTTATGAACCCACGGCGGCCCAGGCGCCCACGGTACCGGCATGGCAGGGTCGCTCCATCGGTACGTCCAAACTCCGGCTGGTGGAGTTCTCCGCCTTCCTGGAACAGCAGAGAGACCCGGACTCGGTAAGTGCTGACACACCCTGGAAAAGCACCGGGAAGTACCACTGCAGTATTCCTGAAAACATTGCTGAGAGTAGGCCAACCTGTGTGAGCTGCTCCTTTAAAGGAGCCTTTAAGATTTGAAGCAATAAATGAATACAAGCAGACCGACAAACAGACAGACAGCTAGATGGATAGATAGACAGACAGACAGACAGACAGACAGTACATTGTAATCCCCATAGCCCATACAGACATAGTATATGATAGATGTACATGGTAAACTGAGACAGATCCTGTAAGAGGACAAACAGAAAGTTGTTGGCCAACAGACACATTTTTAACAGTTAACTTTAGATGGGGGTAATCTATCACCCACTGTCTACTTTCTGTTTCGCTATTGATACCACATGACACCCACCATTAATCTTGCAATTTGCTTCATATTTGAAATGGGTGCATTGCCCTGAAGGCTACATGCCATAAAAGCTGCTCTCAAACTAAACGGCCACGCTGACTTTAGATAAAAACGGACTTTGAATAACTCCTACAACGCTCTTTCTGTCAACGAATCAGGAAATTGTCTGAAATGTTATGCTTTCTAAATGAGCACCAGTATGGGTTTAGGGGAAACTGAACGACTACATACGCAGTAATGGAGATGGTAGAAGAAATAACAAAGGCAATTGAAAATGATGAGTGTTCAGCTGGTATTTATATTGATCTACAGAAGGCGTTCGATACCATCGATCACAGCATATTATTGAGAAAACTGGAGAAGTATGGATTAAGAGGTGTAGCTTATTCTTGGCTGAAGAGTTACTTAGACAATAGACAGCAATGTGTACAAATCAATAACACTGTTTCACAATTTAGGAAGGTCACCTGTGGTGTACCACAGGGATCTGTGATTGGTCTGAAACTGTTTTTGCTTTATATTAATGATATTTGCAATGTTACTGATTTGTTGAAATGTATTGTTTTTGCAGATGATACAAACATGTACTGCTCTGGTAATAATTTACAGGAACTATTGTCTTCCACTGAAAGAGAGTTGAAAACCCTCAAAACCTGGTTTGATGTCAATAGATTGTCACTCAATATTAAAAAAAAAATTCATGGTTTTCAGGAATTGAAAAAGAAATTGACAAGGATATTAAATTAAAAATATGTGATGCTGAAATTGAAAGAGTGACCGAGATTAAATTCCTAGGGGTGGTTATTGACCATAAATTAACATGGAAACAGCATGTCCGATATATAAAAGGAAAGATTTCTAAGTCAATAGCAATACTGTACAAATCAAGAAACATATTAAATTATAAGGCTTTACAGATTATTTACTGCTCACTCATACTTCCTTATATATCGTACTGTGTTGAAGTCTGGGGATCAACGTATAAAACAACTGTTAATGCAATAGTTCTCTTACAAAAACGAGCCATAGGACTTATTAATAAGGTTGGCTACTATGAACATACTGACCCACCGTATATGAAATCACATGTTATGAAATTTAATGATCTGGTATATTACAAAACAATGCAAATAACGTGTAGAGCTAAATCAAATCTACTCCCAGTCACCATACAAAGGTTTTTCTCATCTCAGGAGACAAAGTATGATTTAAGAGATGACTGTAAATTTACGGTACCAAAGGCTAAAAAGGAGATTAAAAGGAGATGTTTATCTGTTCTAGGTGTTTCAATATGGAACGGTGCTAATATTAATATATTAAGAAGGGGTAGCACATTTCAGATTTTCACAAGGACGATAACGTGTAGAGCTAAATCAAATCTACTCCCAGTCACCATACAAAGGTTTTTCTCATCTCAGGAGACAAAGTATGATTTAAGAGATGACTGTAAATTTACGGTACCAAAGGCTAAAAAGGAGATTAAAAGGAGATGTTTATCTGTTCTAGGTGTTTCAATATGGAACGGTGCTAATATTAATATATTAAGAAGGGGTAGCACATTTCAGATTTTCACAAGGACGATAACGTGTAGAGCTAAATCAAATCTACTCCCAGTCACCATACAAAGGTTTTTCTCATCTCAGGAGACAAAGTATGATTTAAGAGATGACTGTAAATTTACGGTACCAAAGGCTAAAAAGGAGATTAAAAGGAGATGTTTATCTGTTCTAGGTGTTTCAATATGGAACGGTGCTAATATTAATATATTAAGAAGGGGTAGCACATTTCAGATTTTCACAAGGACGATAACGTGTAGAGCTAAATCAAATCTACTCCCAGTCACCATACAAAGGTTTTTCTCATCTCAGGAGACAAAGTATGATTTAAGAGATGACTGTAAATTTACGGTACCAAAGGCTAAAAAGGAGATTAAAAGGAGATGTTTATCTGTTCTGGGTGTTTCAATATGGAACGGTGCTAATATTAATATATTAAGAAGGGGTAGCACATTTCAGATTTTCACAAGGACGGTTTGTAAAGCAATTTTCGAGGGCTATAAGTGTCCATGATTTTGTAAAGGTTTTTTATGTTCTCTTTATGATTTTGTTTCATTATTTTTTCTACAGACTCTGTAACTTTATTTGGTCTTGTAAAAACTGTTGATGGGTAGCTCAATTTGTCTTAAAGGACAGGCTTAAATATAAGCATTATGCTTCTGCCTGTGCCTTTTCAGTCACGGTTTTGAGTACATTGTTTGTATTGTAAACATCTGTTAATTGTGGGGGACTGAATAAAACTTAAACTAAACTAAAACTAAACATGCCAGGAAATTCCCCTTCTGGAAATCCTGACAGAATAAACCCAATACATGTTAGATCCATTGCTGATGTCTTGACCAGTGGCGGCTGGTGCTAAACATTTTTTGGGTGGGGGGGGGGGGCAATTCAGCTTGGCGCAACACACCTGACAGCTGCTGTAATGTCCACACAGTCACAGAGTTACTCAGAAGGACAATGTGGCTTATAGATTTATCAGGGTTGGTAGACGGTGGATGATTGACAGTCGAGACAAGGCGTGGTGGTGGGTGTGAACATGATTGACAGCCACGAGAATTATCCAATCACATTAGATCAATAACCATTAAAACAATACCAATTCACTGCCAATAAAAGTGGGAGTGTCTGGGACGCACAGAACTGCGCCCCCTGGAAAATCTGAAGAAACCAATCAGACAGCAGCCTCAGGTCACCATTTTGAACCAATATTTAATGCTGCTGACAGGCGCCCACAGACGGACAACCCTTTTATTTCATCATTATTTGCATTATACAACTACATTATATTGAACATGTTTAAGTAGATTTTCATCTCTTGATGTTTGAAGGGGGCGGCGCCCCAGCGCCCTCTACTGGCCAGCTGCTACTGGTGTTGAGGTATTTTAATGCTGTCAGGATCCAAATGGGGGGATTGAGAGAACTGCTGGTAATGATACAACTCTTATCATGTGGTCGACTGGAAAAGTGACGAGCGCTGCGGTGGAGCAGAGTTTCCATGGCGTCTGTCTTGTCGCTGCAGGACGCCGGCGGCCGATACGAACCGGGACTTTGCATTCAGCTGAGTTTAACTTGGAGGCGGTCAGCAGCAGGAGTAAGCGGAGGTGAATGATAAGAGCGAGGTGTTGGTGAATGCTGCCACTGGCCCTTCCTTTGCCTGTGTTGGTGACATCGATGTGGTTCTCAAGCAGGTCCTCAGTTTATTATTTAGCCATCTGCAAGTCCTCCCAAAAAGGTCTACCATCAAAATGAAACTCACCATCGCCCTCAGTGCCTTTTCCACGGCGTGTTCCATGGTTCATAGTAGAGGTTATTGAATTAGCTCTTGTCACTGCAGGGGTACGTTAAATGGATTAAAGGCTCTCAGGCGCTTCTCTCTTCTGGAGAAAGCCAACATGCACAGTTGGCTGAGAGTCACAGTGATAATGACCTTCACTTCAGATGTATTGTGTAAAGCTAATAACTGTTGGGGTTGTTTCATTCTTCTCTGAAGTTTGCTGGTAAAAACACTTCCGTTCTCCTTTCAGTACAACAAACATCTCTTCGTGCATATCGGTCAGACAAACCATTCCTACAGCGACGCCCTGCTCGAGTCTGTGGACATTCGACAGATTTACGACAAGTTCCCTGAGAAGAAAGGAGGTCTGAAAGAGCTGTTTGGAAAGGGTCCACAGAACTCCTTCTTCCTCATCAAATTCTGGGTAAGTGGGATTATGTTGCAGAAGTACTGAATGTGTACTCGCATGAAAAGTGATGAAAAAAAAAAGAAGAAAACGAAGCATTTCCTTTTAAACATGTATTCGTATTAACTTGACCATTTGTACCATCACAAGGATGACTGGCATCAAAATGAGAAAGCACTTCAGATCCGTGCCCTCCCTCCTACATGCTTCTGCTGCCCTGTTTGGTTTCGTACCAGTCTAATCGCTGGCGTGGCTCATCGCAGAGCGCTGTGCAGAAGCTGCTTAGTGATGATCTGTTGAGGTTCATCTTCGCTGAATGGCTGTGATGAAGATGTAAACAGATAAGACTGCCCTCTTCATGTCTGCAGAATGCACTCGGCTATATTTGGACGTGCATAGCAGGAGAGCTGCTGATCAAAGCGCTCCCTAATTCAGTCTAATGTGTGAAAACAATGCAGTGACCTGGTTGCACTCCCGCCGCCTGTTGAAACATCGCATGTGTTTTTCCCCCTGATGCAAAATGTTAACTAGCGGCAGTCAACAAAGTAGGGCTGTGAGCACTTGGTCCAAGTCCTCTCACACTGTGTTTGAAGGGACCGCTCAATCTAAATTTCAAATGACAGACGGGATCTGCACAATAATGAAAGTGTGACTGCTTTGCTTTAATGAAGGAGGGAATGTTGAAGAAGGATGTCTCCCCTTCTTTCTGTGCTTAATGAACAGCATGTTCTGGGCATGGAAAGGCTGCCCTCCTACAATGAACCCTTTTCATTAGCACCAATCAGCCTTTAACATTACTTCATTTCATCCCTTTATAGTCCTGTTTATAGTCCTGTCTCCAAGATGGGTTCATTTACATGCCTATTCACATGTGTGGTAGACTTATTTAAATGTAATGTCTTATTAAATGTTCATGGAGAGCCAGGACAGATCTGGAATCATCATTCTATCATCCTGTGACGGTTAAAGGGCACAATTTGGTTTTGAGTTTCCCCAAAATAAAGTGGAGAATAAGTGTCTTTTTTACCTCTTCCTCCTCGTCCATAATGAGGAATGGATTTTGACTTTTATATGAATAAAAAAAACCAAATCATGTCAAACAATTTTCAGTTTAGTCAGCAGTGAAGTGTTGCACCTCTCACCAGGTACATAGGGCAGGGCGATACGGACTTTTGGCTGCTCCCATTAGGGGGCGCCACAGCGAATCATCCGTTTCCATTTCTTCCTGTCCTCTGCATCTTCCTCTGTCACACCAGCCACCTGCCTGTCCTCCCTCACCACATCCATAAACCTCCTCTTTTGGCCTTCCTCTTCTCCTCTTCCCTGGCAGCTCCATATTCAGCATCCTTCTCCCAGTATACCCAGCATCTCTCCTCCACACATGTCCACACCATCTCCATCTGGTCTCTCTTGCTTTGTCTCCAAACCGTCCAACCTGAGCTGTCCCTCTAATATACTCATTCCTAATCCTGTCCTTCTTCGTTACTCCCAGTGAAAATCTTATCATCTTCATCACTGCCACCTCCAGCTCCACCTCCTGTCTTTTCAGCACTGCCACTGTCTCCAGACCATATAACATAGCTGGTCTCACAACCATCTTGTAAACCTTCCCTTTAACTCTTGCTGGTACCCTTCTGTCACACATCACTCCTGACGCTCTTCTCCACCCACTCCACCCTGCCTGCACTCTCTTCTTCACCTCTCTCCTGCACTCCCCGTTACTTTGGACAGTTGACCCCAAGTATTTAAACTCATACGTCTTCATCACCTCCACTCCTTGCATCCTCACCATCCCACTGTCCTCCCTCTCATTCACGCATATGTATTCCGTCTTGCTCCTACTGACTTTCATTCCTCTTCTCTCCAGTACATACCTCCACCTGTCCAGGCTCTCCTCCACCTGCACCCTACTCTCACTACAGATCACAATGTCAAGTGCGAAAATCATCATCCATGGAGACTCCTGCCTGATCTCATCTGTCAACCTGTCCATCACCACTGCAAACAAGAAAGGGCTCAGAGCCGATCCTTGATGTAATCCCACCTCCACCTTGAACCCATCTGTCATTCCAACCACACACCTCACCACCGTCACACTTCCCTCATACATATCCTGCACCACTCCTACATACTTCTCTGCAACTCCTGACTTCCTCATACGGTACCACACCTCCTCTCTCGGCACCCTGTCGTATGCTTTCTCTAAATCTACAAAGACACAATGTAACTCCTTCTGGCCTTCTCTATACTTCTCCATCAACATTCTCAAAGCAAACATCACATCTGTGGTGCTCTTTCATGGCATGAAGCCATGCTGCTGCTCGCTGATCATCACCTCTCCTCTTAACCTAGCTTCTATTACTCTTTCCCATATCTTCAGGCTGTGGCTGATCAACTTTATATCTCTGTAGTTGTTACAGTTCTGCACATCACCCTTGTTCTTGAAAATCGGTACCAGTATGCTGCTTCTCCACTCCTCAGGCATCCTCTCACTTTGCAAGATTGTGTTAAACAATCTAGTTAGAAACCCCACTGCCATCTCTCCTAAACATCTCCATGCCTCCACAGGTATGTCATCAGGACCAACTGCCTTTCCACTCTTCATCCTCTTCATAGCTGCCCTCACTTCCTCCTTGTTAATCCACTGAACTTCCTGATTCACTATCCCCACATCATCCAACCTTCTCTCTCTCTCATTTTCTTCATTCATCAGCCCCTCAAAGTACTCCTTCCTCCTTCTCAGCACACTCTCCTCGCTTGTCAGCACATTTCCATCTCTATCCTTCATCACCCTAACCTGCTGCACATCCTTCCCAGCTCGGTTCCTCTGTCTAGCCAATCGGTACAAGTCCTTTTCTCCGTCCTTAGTGTCTAAGTGTCTCACCTCCACACTCCTACCCTTCCTCCTCTCCCGCTGCCCCTGGATATGCCTTCCCCCTCTCCTTCTCCTTCGCCCAACAGTTGCATAGTTTCCACCGGCACCCTGCTGGTTAACAGTACTGGTGGTGGTCGTTGGTAACCCGGGCCTCGACCGATCCGGTATGGAAATCTTACTCATCATACGCATATTTGATTTGGCAAAGATTTTACGCCGGATGCCCTTCCTGACGCAACCCTCCCCATTTGTCCAGGCTTGGGACCGACACTAAGAATGACCTGGCTTGTGCATCCTCAGTGGCTGGTTTAAGAAATTTAAAAAAAAGAAATACAAATATATCAACAAGCATGGTGCACTTAATACCCTATCTATTCTGCTCAGCCGCACACACAACATCTATACTGCACTGCCCCACACACAACATCTATACAGCACTACCACACACACAACATCTATACTGCACTACCACACACACAAGATCTATACAGCACTACCACACACAACATCTATACAGGACTACCACACACACAAGATCTATACAGCACTACCACACACAACATCTATACAGCACTACCACACACACAACATCTATACTGCACTGCCCCACACACAACATCTATACAGCACTACCACACACACAACATCTACACTGCACTACCACACACACAAGATCTATACTGCACTACCACACACACAACATCTATACTGCACTACCACACACACAACATCTATACTGCACTACCACACACACAAGATCTATACAGCACTACCACACACAACATCTATACAGCACTACCACACACACAAGATCTATACAGCACTACCACACACACAAGATCTATACAGCACTACCACACACACAACATCTATACTGCACTACCACACACACATCTATACTGCACTACCTCACACACATCATCGATACTGCACTACCACACACACATCTGTACTGCACTACTGCACACACAGCATCTATATTGCACTACCACACACACAACATCTATACAGCACTACCACACACACAACATCTATACAGCACTACCACACACACAACATCTACACTGCACTACCACACACACACACATCTATACTGCACTACCACACACACAAGATCTATACAGCACTACTGCACACACAGCATCTATATTGCACTACCACACACAACATCTATACTGCACTACCACACACACAACATCTATATTGCACTACCACACACACAACATCTATACAGCACTACCACACACACAACATCTATACTGCACTACCACACACACAAGATCTATACAGCACTACTGCACACACAGCATCTATATTGCACTACCACACACAACATCTATACAGCACTACCACACACACAACATCTACACTGCACTACCACACACACACACATCTATACTGCACTACCACACACACAAGATCTATACAGCACTACTGCACACACAACATCTATATTGCACTACCACACACACAACATCTATACAGCACTACCTCACACACAACATCTATACAGCACTACCACACACACAACAGCTATACTGCACTACCACACACACAACATCTGTACTGCACTACCACACACACAACATCTATACTGCACTACTGCAGACACAACATCTATACTGCACTACCACACACACAACATCTATACTGCACTACCTCACACACATCATCTATACAGCACTACTGCAGACACAACATCTATACTGCACTACCACACACAACATCTATACTGCACTACCACACACACAAGATCTATACAGCACTACTGCACACACAACATCTATACTGCACTACCACACACACATCTATACTGCACTACCACACACACAACATCTGTACTGCACTACCTCACACACATCATCTATACTGCACTACTGCACACACAACATCTATACAGCACTACCACACACACAACATCTATACTGCACTACCACACACACATCTATACTGCACTACCTCACACACATCATCTATACTGCACTACCACACACACAACATCTATACTGCACTACCACACACACAACATCTGTACTGCACTACCACACACACAACATCTGTACTGCACTACCACACACACAACATCTATACTGCACTACCACACACACAACAAGCAGCACAAACAAACCTGACGGGGTAAACGATGTGGGGGTGACTTTTGCTGCTTTCACAACTTACTTACCTCTAGTCTCAGTGCTGTGACACTCTTCACACATGTTGTAACTCATTTACTTACCTCTAGTCTCAGTGCTGTGACACTCTTCACACATGTTGTAACTCATTTACTTACCTCTAGTCTCGGTGCTGTGACACTCTTCACACATGTTGTAACTCATTTACTTACCTCTAGTCTCAGTGCTGTGACACTCTTCACACATGTTGTAACTCATTTACTTACCTCTAGTCTCGGTGCTGTGGCGCTCTTCACACATGTTGTAACTCATTTACTTACCTCTAGTCTCGGTGCTGTGACACTCTTCACACATATTGTAACTCATTTACTTACCTCTAGTCTCGGTGCTGTGGTGCTCTTCCTACATATTGTAACTCATTTACTTACCTCTAGTCTCAGTGCTGTGACACTCTTCACACATGTTGTAACTCATTTACTTACCTCTAGTCTCGGTGCTGTGGCACTCTTCACACATATTGTAACTCATTTACTTACCTCTAGTCTCGGTGCTGTGGTGCTCTTCACACATATTGTAACTCATTTACTTACCTCTAGTCTCAGTGCTGTGACACTCTTCACACATATTGTAACTCATTTACTTACCTCTAGTCTCAGTGCTGTGACACTCTTCACACATGTTGTAACTCATTTACTTACCTCTAGTCTCGGTGCTGTGACACTCTTCACACATATTGTAACTCATTTACTTACCTTTAGTCTTGGTGCTGTGGTGCTCTTCACACATATTGTAACTCATTTACTTACCTCTAGTCTCAGTGCTGTGACACTCTTCACACATGTTGTAACTCATTTACTTACCTCTAGTCTCAGTGCTGTGACACTCTTCCTACATA
This sequence comes from Lampris incognitus, assembly GCF_029633865.1. Classification (NCBI taxonomy): domain Eukaryota; kingdom Metazoa; phylum Chordata; class Actinopteri; order Lampriformes; family Lampridae; genus Lampris; species Lampris incognitus. The sequence continues at coordinate 2,654,434 of NC_079214.1, read as the reverse complement.
TTGTAACTCATTTACTTACCTCTAGTCTCGGTGCTGTGACACTCTTCCTACATATTGTAACTCATTTACTTACCTCTAGTCTCAGTGCTGTGACACTCTTCACACATATTGTAACTCATTTACTTACCTCTAGTCTCAGTGCTGTGACACTCTTCACACATATTGTAACTCATTTACTTACCTCTAGTCTCAGTGCTGTGACACTCTTCACACATATTTTAACTCATTTACTTACCTCTAGTCTCGGTGCTGTGACACTCTTCACACATATTGTAACTCATTTACTTACCTCTAGTCTCAGTGCTTTGACACTCTTCACACATGTTGTAACTCATTTACTTACCTCTAGTCTCAGTGCTGTGACACTCTTCACACATGTTGTAACTCATTTACTTACCTCTAGTCTCAGTGCTGTGACACTCTTCCTACATATTGTAACTCATTTACTTACCTCTAGTCTCAGTGCTGTGACACTCTTCACACATATTGTAACTCATTTACTTACCTCTAGTCTCAGTGCTGTGGTGCTCTTCACACATATTGTAACTCATTTACTTACCTCTAGTCTCGGTGCTGTGACACTCTTCCTACATATTGTAACTCATTTACTTACCTCTAGTCTCAGTGCTGTGGTGCTCTTCACACATATTGTAACTCATTTACTTACCTCTAGTCTCAGTGCTGTGGTGCTCTTCACACATATTGTAACTCATTTACTTACCTCTAGCCTCAGTGCTGTGACGCTCTTCCTACATATTGTAACTCATTTACTTACCTCTAGTCTCAGTGCTGTGACACTCTTCCTACATATTGTAACTCATTTACTTACCTCTAGTCTCGGTGCTGTGGTGCTCTTCACACATATTGTAACTCATTTACTTACCTCTAGTCTCAGTGCTGTGACACTCTTCACACATGTTGTAACTCATTTACTTACCTCTAGTCTCGGTGCTGTGACACTCTTCCTACATATTGTAACTCATTTACTTACCTCTAGTCTCGGTGCTGTGACACTCTTCACACATATTGTAACTCATTTACTTACCTCTAGTCTCAGTGCTGTGACACTCTTCCTACATATTGTAACTCATTTACTTACCTCTAGTCTCGGTGCTGTGACACTCTTCACACATATTGTAACTCATTTACTTACCTCTAGTCTCAGTGCTGTGGTGCTCTTCACACATGTTGTAACTCATTTACTTACCTCTGGTCTCGGTGCTGTGACACTCTTCACACATGTTGTAACTCATTTACTTACCTCTAGTCTCGGTGCTGTGACACTCTTCACACATATTGTAACTCATTTACTTACCTCTAGTCTCGGTGCTGTGACACTCTTCACACATATTGTAACTCATTTACTTACCTCTAGTCTCGGTGCTGTGACACTCTTCACACATATTGTAACTCATTTACTTACCTCTAGTCTCGGTGCTGTGGTGCTCTTCACACATATTGTAACTCATTTACTTACCTCTAGTCTCGGTGCTGTGACACTCTTCACACATATTGTAACTCATTTACTTACCTCTAGTCTCGGTGCTGTGACACTCTTCCTACATATTGTAACTCATTTACTTACCTCTAGTCTCAGTGCTGTGACACTCTTCCTACATATTGTAACTCATTTACTTACCTCTAGTCTCGGTGCTGTGGTGCTCTTCACACATGTTGTAACTCATTTACTTACCTCTAGTCTCAGTGCTGTGGTGCTCTTCACACATATTGTAACTCATTTACTTACCTCTAGTCTCGGTGCTGTGGTGCTCTTCACACATATTGTAACTCATTTACTTACCTCTAGTCTCAGTGCTGTGACACTCTTCACACATATTGTAACTCATTTACTTACCTCTAGTCTCGGTGCTGTGACACTCTTCCTACATATTGTAACTCATTTACTTACCTCTAGTCTCAGTGCTGTGACACTCTTCCTACATATTGTAACTCATTTACTTACCTCTAGTCTCAGTGCTGTGGTGCTCTTCACACATGTTATAACTCATTTACTTACCTCTAGTCTCGGTGCTGTGACACTCTTCACACATGTTGTAACTCATTTACTTACCTCTAGTCTCGGTGCTGTGACACTCTTCACACATGTTGTAACTCATTTACTTACCTCTAGTCTCGGTGCTGTGGTGCTCTTCCTACATATTGTAACTCATTTACTTACCTCTAGTCTCGGTGCTGTGGTGCTCTTCGTACATATTGTAACTCATTTACTTACCTCTAGTCTCGGTGCTGTGACACTCTTCACACATATTGTAACTCATTTACTTACCTCTAGTCTCGGTGCTGTGACACTCTTCACACATATTGTAACTCATTTACTTACCTCTAGTCTCGGTGCTGTGGTGCTCTTCGTACATATTGTAACTCATTTACTTACCTCTAGTCTCGGTGCTGTGACACTCTTCACACATGTTGTAACTCATTTACTTACCTCTAGTCTCAGTGCTGTGACACTCTTCACACATGTTGTAACTCATTTACTTACCTCTAGTCTCGGTGCTGTGACACTCTTCACACATATTGTAACTCATTTACTTACCTCTAGTCTCAGTGCTGTGACACTCTTCACACATATTGTAACTCATTTACTTACCTCTAGTCTCAGTGCTGTGGTGCTCTTCCTACATATTGTAACTCATTTACTTACCTCTAGTCTCGGTGCTGTGACACTCTTCACACATATTGTAACTCATTTACTTACCTCTAGTCTCGGTGCTGTGACACTCTTCACACATATTGTAACTCATTTACTTACCTCTAGTCTCGGTGCTGTGGCACTCTTCACACATATTGTAACTCATTTACTTACCTCTAGTCTCGGTGCTGTGACACTCTTCACACATATTGTAACTCATTTACTTACCTCTAGTCTCGGTGCTGTGGTGCTCTTCACACATATTGTAACTCATTTACTTACCTCTAGTCTCGGTGCTGTGGTGCTCTTCACACATATTGTAACTCATTTACTTACCTCTAGTCTCGGTGCTGTGGTGCTCTTCACACATATTGTAACTCATTTACTTACCTCTAGTCTCGGTGCTGTGGTGCTCTTCACACATATTGTAACTCATTTACTTACCTCTAGTCTCGGTGCTGTGACACTCTTCACACATATTGTAACTCATTTACTTACCTCTAGTCTCAGTGCTGTGACACTCTTCACACATGTTGTAACTCATTTACTTACCTCTAGTCTCAGTGCTGTGACACTCTTCACACATATTGTAACTCATTTACTTACCTCTAGTCTCAGTGCTGTGACACTCTTCACACATATTGTAACTCATTTACTTACCTCTAGTCTCGGTGCTGTGGTGCTCTTGACACATATTGTAACTCATTTACTTACCTCTAGTCTCGGTGCTGTGACACTCTTCGTACATATTGTAACTCATTTACTTACCTCTAGTCTCAGTGCTGTGGTGCTCTTCACACATGTTGTAACTCATTTACTTACCTCTAGTCTCGGTGCTGTGGTGCTCTTCCTACATATTGTAACTCATTTACTTACCTCTAGTCTCAGTGCTGTGACACTCTTCACACATATTGTAACTCATTTACTTACCTCTAGTCTCAGTGCTGTGACACTCTTCACACATATTGTAACTCATTTACTTACCTCTAGTCTCGGTGCTGTGACACTCTTCACACATGTTGTAACTCATTTACTTACCTCTAGTCTCAGTGCTGTGGTGCTCTTCACACATATTGTAACTCATTTACTTACCTCTAGTCTCAGTGCTGTGACACTCTTCACACATGTTGTAACTCATTTACTTACCTCTAGTCTCAGTGCTGTGACACTCTTCCTACATATTGTAACTCATTTACTTACCTCTAGTCTCAGTGCTGTGACACTCTTCCTACTTATTGTAACTCATTTACTTACCTCTAGTCTCGGTGCTGTGGTGCTCTTCCTACATATTGTAACTCATTTACTTACCTCTAGTCTCGGTGCTGTGACACTCTTCCTACATATTGTAACTCATTTACTTACCTCTAGTCTCGGTGCTGTGACACTCTTCCTACATATTGTAACTCATTTACTTACCTCTAGTCTCAGTGCTGTGGTGCTCTTCCTACATATTGTAACTCATTTACTTACCTCTAGTCTCGGTGCTGTGACACTCTTCCTACATATTGTAACTCATTTACTTACCTCTAGTCTCAGTGCTGTGACGCTCTTCACACATATTGTAACTCATTTACTTACCTCTAGTCTCAGTGCTGTGACACTCTTCACACATATTGTAACTCATTTACTTACCTCTAGTCTCAGTGCTGTGGTGCTCTTCACACATATTGTAACTCATTTACTTACCTCTAGTCTCAGTGCTGTGACACTCTTCACACATATTGTAACTCATTTACTTACCTCTAGTCTCGGTGCTGTGACACTCTTCACACATATTGTAACTCATTTACTTACCTCTAGTCTCGGTGCTGTGGCGCTCTTCACACATATTGTAACTCATTTACTTACCTCTAGTCTCGGTGCTGTGACACTCTTCACACATATTGTAACTCATTTACTTACCTCTAGTCTCAGTGCTGTGACACACTTCACACATATTGTAACTCATTTACTTACCTCTAGTCTCGGTGCTGTGACACTCTTCCTACATATTGTAACTCATTTACTTACCTCTAGTCTCGGTGCTGTGACACTCTTCGTACATATTGTAACTCATTTACTTACCTCTAGTCTCGGTGCTGTGACACTCTTCGTACATATTGTAACTCATTTACTTACCTCTAGTCTCAGTGCTGTGACACTCTTCCTACATATTGTAACTCATTTACTTACCTCTAGTCTCGGTGCTGTGACACTCTTCCTACATATTGTAACTCATTTACTTACCTCTAGTCTCGGTGCTGTGACACTCTTCCTACATATTGTAACTCATTTACTTACCTCTAGTCTCAGTGCTGTGACACTCTTCGTACATATTGTAACTCATTTACTTACCTCTAGTCTCGGTGCTGTGGTGCTCTTCGTACAAATTGTAACTCATTTACTTACCTCTAGTCTCAGTGCTGTGACACTCTTCACACATGTTGTAACTCATTTACTTACCTCTAGTCTCAGTGCTGTGACACTCTTCACACATGTTGTAACTCATTTACTTACCTCTAGTCTCAGTGCTGTGACACTCTTCGTACATATTGTAACTCATTTACTTACCTCTAGTCTCGGTGCTGTGGTGCTCTTCGTACATATTGTAACTCATTTACTTACCTCTAGTCTCAGTGCTGTGACACTCTTCACGCATATTGTAACTCATTTACTTACCTCTAGTCTCGGTGCTGTGACACTCTTCACACATATTGTAACTCATTTACTTACCTCTAGTCTCAGTGCTGTGACACTCTTCACACATATTGTAACTCATTTACTTACCTCTAGTCTCAGTGCTGTGGTGCTCTTCACACATGTTGTAACTCATTTACTTACCTCTAGTCTCAGTGCTGTGGTGCTCTTCACACATGTTGTAACTCATTTACTTACCTCTAGTCTCGGTGCTGTGACACTCTTCCTACATATTGTAACTCATTTACTTACCTCTAGTCTCGGTGCTGTGACACTCTTCACACATATTGTAACTCATTTACTTACCTCTAGTCTCAGTGCTGTGGTGCTCTTCACACATATTGTAACTCATTTACTTACCTCTAGTCTCAGTGCTGTGACACTCTTCACACATATTGTAACTCATTTACTTACCTCTAGTCTCGGTGCTGTGGCGCTCTTCACACATATTGTAACTCATTTACTTACCTCTAGTCTCGGTGCTGTGACACTCTTCACACATATTGTAACTCATTTACTTACCTCTAGTCTCAGTGCTGTGACACTCTTCACACATATTGTAACTCATTTACTTACCTCTAGTCTCGGTGCTGTGACACTCTTCACACATGTTGTAACTCATTTACTTACCTCTAGTCTCGGTGCTGTGACACTCTTCCTACATATTGTAACTCATTTACTTACCTCTAGTCTCGGTGCTGTGACACTCTTCCTACATATTGTAACTCATTTACTTACCTCTAGTCTCGGTGCTGTGACACTCTTCGTACATATTGTAACTCATTTACTTACCTCTAGTCTCAGTGTTGTGACACTCTTCCTACATATTGTAACTCATTTACTTACCTCTAGTCTCGGTGCTGTGACACTCTTCGTACATATTGTAACTCATTTACTTACCTCTAGTCTCAGTGCTGTGACACTCTTCCTACATATTGTAACTCATTTACTTACCTCTAGTCTCAGTGCTGTGACACTCTTCGTACATATTGTAACTCATTTACTTACCTCTAGTCTCAGTGCTGTGACACTCTTCCTACATATTGTAACTCATTTACTTACCTCTAGTCTCGGTGCTGTGACACTCTTCCTACATATTGTAACTCATTTACTTACCTCTAGTCTCGGTGCTGTGACACTCTTCGTACATATTGTAACTCATTTACTTACCTCTAGTCTCAGTGCTGTGACACTCTTCCTACATATTGTAACTCATTTACTTACCTCTAGTCTCAGTGCTGTGACACTCTTCCTACATATTGTAACTCATTTACTTACCTCTAGTCTCGGTGCTGTGACACTCTTCCTACATATTGTAACTCATTTACTTACCTCTAGTCTCGGTGCTGTGACACTCTTCGTACATATTGTAACTCATTTACTTACCTCTAGTCTCGGTGCTGTGACACTCTTCGTACATATTGTAACTCATTTACTTACCTCTAGTCTCAGTGCTGTGACACTCTTCCTACATATTGTAACTCATTTACTTACCTCTAGTCTCGGTGCTGTGACACTCTTCCTACATATTGTAACTCATTTACTTACCTCTAGTCTCGGTGCTGTGACACTCTTCCTACATATTGTAACTCATTTACTTACCTCTAGTCTCAGTGCTGTGACACTCTTCGTACATATTGTAACTCATTTACTTACCTCTAGTCTCGGTGCTGTGGTGCTCTTCGTACATATTGTAACTCATTTACTTACCTCTAGTCTCGGTGCTGTGACACTCTTCACACATATTGTAACTCATTTACTTACCTCTAGTCTCGGTGCTGTGACACTCTTCCTACATATTGTAACTCATTTACTTACCTCTAGTCTCAGTGCTGTGACACTCTTCGTACATATTGTAACTCATTTACTTACCTCTAGTCTCGGTGCTGTGGTGCTCTTCGTACATATTGTAACTCATTTACTTACCTCTAGTCTCAGTGCTGTGACACTCTTCACACATATTGTAACTCATTTACTTACCTCTAGTCTCGGTGCTGTGACACTCTTCACACATATTGTAACTCATTTACTTACCTCTAGTCTCAGTGCTGTGACACTCTTCACACATATTGTAACTCATTTACTTACCTCTAGTCTCAGTGCTGTGGTGCTCTTCACACATGTTGTAACTCATTTACTTACCTCTAGTCTCGGTGCTGTGACACTCTTCCTACATATTGTAACTCATTTACTTACCTCTAGTCTCGGTGCTGTGACACTCTTCACACATATTGTAACTCATTTACTTACCTCTAGTCTCAGTGCTGTGGTGCTCTTCACACATATTGTAACTCATTTACTTACCTCTAGTCTCAGTGCTGTGACACTCTTCACACATATTGTAACTCATTTACTTACCTCTAGTCTCAGTGCTGTGACACTCTTCCTACATATTGTAACTCATTTACTTACCTCTAGTCTCAGTGCTGTGACACTCTTCACACATATTGTAACTCATTTACTTACCTCTAGTCTCGGTGCTGTGACACTCTTCCTACATATTGTAACTCATTTACTTACCTCTAGTCTCGGTGCTGTGGCGCTCTTCACACATATTGTAACTCATTTACTTACCTCTAGTCTCGGTGCTGTGACACTCTTCACACATATTGTAACTCATTTACTTACCTCTAGTCTCAGTGCTGTGACACTCTTCACACATATTGTAACTCATTTACTTACCTCTAGTCTCGGTGCTGTGACACTCTTCACACATATTGTAACTCATTTACTTACCTCTAGTCTCGGTGCTGTGACACTCTTCCTACATATTGTAACTCATTTACTTACCTCTAGTCTCGGTGCTGTGACACTCTTCCTACATATTGTAACTCATTTACTTACCTCTAGTCTCGGTGCTGTGACACTCTTCGTACATATTGTAACTCATTTACTTACCTCTAGTCTCAGTGCTGTGACACTCTTCCTACATATTGTAACTCATTTACTTACCTCTAGTCTCAGTGCTGTGACACTCTTCGTACATATTGTAACTCATTTACTTACCTCTAGTCTCAGTGCTGTGACACTCTTCCTACATATTGTAACTCATTTACTTACCTCTAGTCTCGGTGCTGTGACACTCTTCCTACATATTGTAACTCATTTACTTACCTCTAGTCTCGGTGCTGTGACACTCTTCGTACATATTGTAACTCATTTACTTACCTCTAGTCTCAGTGCTGTGACACTCTTCCTACATATTGTAACTCATTTACTTACCTCTAGTCTCAGTGCTGTGACACTCTTCCTACATATTGTAACTCATTTACTTACCTCTAGTCTCAGTGCTGTGACACTCTTCCTACATATTGTAACTCATTTACTTACCTCTAGTCTCGGTGCTGTGACACTCTTCCTACATATTGTAACTCATTTACTTACCTCTAGTCTCAGTGCTGTGACACTCTTCCTACATATTGTAACTCATTTACTTACCTCTAGTCTCAGTGCTGTGACACTCTTCGTACATATTGTAACTCATTTACTTACCTCTAGTCTCGGTGCTGTGGTGCTCTTCGTACATATTGTAACTCATTTACTTACCTCTAGTCTCAGTGCTGTGACACTCTTCACACATGTTGTAACTCATTTACTTACCTCTAGTCTCGGTGCTGTGACACTCTTCACACATATTGTAACTCATTTACTTACCTCTAGTCTCAGTGCTGTGACACTCTTCACACATATTGTAACTCATTTACTTACCTCTAGTCTCGGTGCTGTGGTGCTCTTCACACATATTGTAACTCATTTACTTACCTCTAGTCTCAGTGCTGTGACACTCTTCACACATGTTGTAACTCATTTACTTACCTCTAGTCTCAGTGCTGTGACACTCTTCACACATGTTGTAACTCATTTACTTACCTCTAGTCTCGGTGCTGTGACACTCTTCACACATGTTGTAACTCATTTACTTACCTCTAGTCTCAGTGCTGTGACACTCTTCCTACATATTGTAACTCATTTACTTACCTCTAGTCTCAGTGCTGTGACACTCTTCCTACATATTGTAACTCATTTACTTACCTCTAGTCTCAGTGCTGTGGTGCTCTTCACACATGTTGTAACTCATTTACTTACCTCTAGTCTCGGTGCTGTGGTGCTCTTCACACATGTTGTAACTCATTTACTTACCTCTAGTCTCAGTGCTGTGGTGCTCTTCACACATATTGTAACTCATTTACTTACCTCTAGTCTCGGTGCTGTGACACTCTTCCTACATATTGTAACTCATTTACTTACCTCTAGTCTCGGTGCTGTGACACTCTTCACACATGTTGTAACTCATTTACTTACCTCTAGTCTCAGTGCTGTGGTGCTCTTCACACATGTTGTAACTCATTTACTTACCTCTAGTCTCAGTGCTGTGGTGCTCTTCCTACATATTGTAACTCATTTACTTACCTCTAGTCTCGGTGCTGTGACACTCTTCACACATATTGTAACTCATTTACTTACCTCTAGTCTCGGTGCTGTGACACTCTTCGTACATATTGTAACTCATTTACTTACCTCTAGTCTCGGTGCTGTGACACTCTTCCTACATATTGTAACTCATTTACTTACCTCTAGTCTCGGTGCTGTGACACTCTTCGTACATATTGTAACTCATTTACTTACCTCTAGTCTCGGTGCTGTGACACTCTTCGTACATATTGTAACTCATTTACTTACCTCTAGTCTCGGTGCTGTGACACTCTTCACACATATTGTAACTCATTTACTTACCTCTAGTCTCGGTGCTGTGACACTCTTCACACATATTGTAACTCATTTACTTACCTCTAGTCTCGGTGCTGTGACACTCTTCACACATATTGTAACTCATTTACTTACCTCTAGTCTCGGTGCTGTGACACTCTTCACACATATTGTAACTCATTTACTTACCTCTAGTCTCGGTGCTGTGACACTCTTCGTACATATTGTAACTCATTTACTTACCTCTAGTCTCAGTGCTGTGACACTCTTCCTACATATTGTAACTCATTTACTTACCTCTAGTCTCGGTGCTGTGACACTCTTCCTACATATTGTAACTCATTTACTTACCTCTAGTCTCAGTGCTGTGACGCTCTTCACACATATTGTAACTCATTTACTTACCTCTAGTCTCAGTGCTGTGACGCTCTTCACACATATTGTAACTCATTTACTTACCTCTAGTCTCGGTGCTGTGGTGCTCTTCGTACATATTGTAACTCATTTACTTACCTCTAGTCTCGGTGCTGTGACACTCTTCCTACATATTGTAACTCATTTACTTACCTCTAGTCTCAGTGCTGTGACACTCTTCCTACATATTGTAACTCATTTACTTACCTCTAGTCTCGGTGCTGTGACACTCTTCACACATATTGTAACTCATTTACTTACCTCTAGTCTCAGTGCTGTGGTGCTCTTCACACATATTGTAACTCATTTACTTACCTCTAGTCTCAGTGCTGTGACACTCTTCACACATGTTGTAACTCATTTACTTACCTCTAGTCTCAGTGCTGTGACACTCTTCACACATATTGTAACTCATTTACTTACCTCTAGTCTCAGTGCTGTGACACTCTTCACACATATTGTAACTCATTTACTTACCTCTAGTCTCGGTGCTGTGGTGCTCTTCACACATATTGTAACTCATTTACTTACCTCTAGTCTCAGTGCTGTGACACTCTTCACACATGTTGTAACTCATTTACTTACCTCTAGTCTCAGTGCTGTGACACTCTTCACACATGTTGTAACTCATTTACTTACCTCTAGTCTCGGTGCTGTGACACTCTTCACACATGTTGTAACTCATTTACTTACCTCTAGTCTCAGTGCTGTGACACTCTTCCTACATATTGTAACTCATTTACTTACCTCTAGTCTCAGTGCTGTGACACTCTTCCTACATATTGTAACTCATTTACTTACCTCTAGTCTCAGTGCTGTGGTGCTCTTCACACATGTTGTAACTCATTTACTTACCTCTAGTCTCGGTGCTGTGGTGCTCTTCACACATGTTGTAACTCATTTACTTACCTCTAGTCTCAGTGCTGTGGTGCTCTTCACACATATTGTAACTCATTTACTTACCTCTAGTCTCGGTGCTGTGACACTCTTCCTACATATTGTAACTCATTTACTTACCTCTAGTCTCGGTGCTGTGACACTCTTCACACATGTTGTAACTCATTTACTTACCTCTAGTCTCAGTGCTGTGGTGCTCTTCACACATGTTGTAACTCATTTACTTACCTCTAGTCTCAGTGCTGTGGTGCTCTTCCTACATATTGTAACTCATTTACTTACCTCTAGTCTCGGTGCTGTGACACTCTTCACACATATTGTAACTCATTTACTTACCTCTAGTCTCGGTGCTGTGACACTCTTCGTACATATTGTAACTCATTTACTTACCTCTAGTCTCGGTGCTGTGACACTCTTCCTACATATTGTAACTCATTTACTTACCTCTAGTCTCGGTGCTGTGACACTCTTCGTACATATTGTAACTCATTTACTTACCTCTAGTCTCGGTGCTGTGACACTCTTCGTACATATTGTAACTCATTTACTTACCTCTAGTCTCGGTGCTGTGACACTCTTCACACATATTGTAACTCATTTACTTACCTCTAGTCTCGGTGCTGTGACACTCTTCACACATATTGTAACTCATTTACTTACCTCTAGTCTCGGTGCTGTGACACTCTTCACACATATTGTAACTCATTTACTTACCTCTAGTCTCGGTGCTGTGACACTCTTCACACATATTGTAACTCATTTACTTACCTCTAGTCTCGGTGCTGTGACACTCTTCACACATATTGTAACTCATTTACTTACCTCTAGTCTCAGTGCTGTGACACTCTTCCTACATATTGTAACTCATTTACTTACCTCTAGTCTCGGTGCTGTGACACTCTTCCTACATATTGTAACTCATTTACTTACCTCTAGTCTCGGTGCTGTGGTGCTCTTCACACATATTGTAACTCATTTACTTACCTCTAGTCTCGGTGCTGTGACACTCTTCACACATATTGTAACTCATTTACTTACCTCTAGTCTCAGTGCTGTGACACTCTTCCTACATATTGTAACTCATTTACTTACCTCTAGTCTCGGTGCTGTGACACTCTTCCTACATATTGTAACTCATTTACTTACCTCTAGTCTCAGTGCTGTGACACTCTTCCTACATATTGTAACTCATTTACTTACCTCTAGTCTCAGTGCTGTGACACTCTTCACACATATTGTAACTCATTTACTTACCTCTAGTCTCAGTGCTGTGGTGCTCTTCACACATATTGTAACTCATTTACTTACCTCTAGTCTCAGTGCTGTGGTGCTCTTCACACATATTGTAACTCATTTACTTACCTCTAGTCTCAGTGCTGTGGTGCTCTTCGTACATATTGTAACTCATTTACTTACCTCTAGTCTTTAGTCTTCATGTGTGTGTGTCTCATACCCTGAGGAATGTACAGTATAAGAGACACACATTGTGTATTTGTGTTTGCCATGTTTGTCTGCAGCCTTGTGTCATGTTACATGTAGAGTTTCACCACAAAACGAGATGCACACAGGGACAACACAAACCCTGTGCAGAGACGCTGGCTGCCGGCCCTGCTAGCCAGAGAGTCAGAGCCCCGCGGGCTCTTCGCCTGCCACACAGCACACAGTTCATGTACGTTATTATTGGTTTTGGCAATGATGTGCCGCACCGCGGTCGCCTCACAGCAAGAAGGTCCTGGGTTTGAGCCCCGGGTAGTCCAGCGTTGGGGAGGGGGTGGTCCCGGGTCGTCCTCTGTGTGGAGGTTGCAGGTTCTCCCCGTGTCTGCATGGGTTTCCTCCGGGGGCTCCGGTTTCCTCCCACAGTCCTAAGACATGTAGGTCAGGTGGCTCACCGTGTGTGTGTGTGTGTGTGTGTGTGTGTGTGTGAGAGAGATGGCCTGGTGGCCTGTCCAGGGTGTCTCCCCTCCTGCTGCCCTGGGCCTGCTGGGACATGGGCCTGCCGGGACCTGGGCCTGCTGGGGCCTGGGCCTGCTGGGACCTGGGCCTGCTGGGGCCTGGGCCTGCTGGGACCTGGGCCTGCTGGGACATGGGCCTGCCGGGACCTGGGCCTGCTGGGGCCTGGGCCTGCTGGGACCTGGCCCTGCCGGGACCTGGCTCTGCTGGGACCTGGGCCTGCTGGGACCTGGGCCTGCCGGGACCTGGCTCTGCTGGGGCCTGGGCCTGCTGGGACCTGGGCCTGCTGGGGCCTAGGCCTGCCGGGACCTGGCTCTGCTGGGGCCTGGGCCTGCTGGGACCTGGGCCTGCTGGGACCTGGGCCTGCCGGGACCTAGGCCTGCTGGGACCTGGGCCTGCTGGGACCTGGGCCTGCTGGGACCTGGGCCTGCCGGGACCTGGCTCTGCTGGGGCCTGGGCCTGCTGGGACCTAGGCCTGCTGGGACCTGGGCCTGCCGGGACCTGGCTCTGCTGGGGCCTGGGCCTGCTGGGACCTGGGCCTGCCGGGGCCTAGGCCTGCTGGGACCTAGGCCTGCTGGGGCCTGGGCCTGCTGGGACCTGGGCCTGCCGGGGCCTAGGCCTGCCGGGACCTAGGCCTGCTGGGACCTGGGCCTGCTGGGACCTAGGCCTGCTGGGACCTAGGCCTGCCGGGACCTGGCTCTGCTGGGGCCTGGGCCTGCCGGGACCTGGCTCTGCTGGGGCCTGGGCCTGCTGGGACCTAGGCCTGCTGGGACCTAGGCCTGCTGGGGCCTGGGCCTGCTGGTACCTAGGCCTGCCGGGGCCTAGGCCTGCTGGGGCCTGGGCCTGCTGGTACCTAGGCCTGCCGGGACCTGGCTCTGCTGGGGCCTGGGCCTGCCGGGACCTGGCTCTGCTGGGGCCTGGGCCTGCTGGGACCTAGGCCTGCTGGGACCTAGGCCTGCTGGGGCCTGGGCCTGCTGGGACATGGGCCTGCCGGGACCTAGGCCTGCTGGGACCTAGGCCTGCTGGGGCCTGGGCCTGCCGGGACCTAGGCCTGCTGGGACCTAGGCCTGCTGGGGCCTGGGCCTGCTGGGACCTGGGCCTGCCGGGGCCTAGGCCTGCCAGGATAGGCTGCAGCAGGCCCGCGTGCGCCCCTGAGAGCAGGGTAAGCGGTGTGGAGGATGGAGGGAGGGCAGTGGGGCAGCAGAAGCAGGCCCGCCTCGCATTTCTCCGTTGCAGGTGAGAAGTGAGCCACTGTGCAGTCGACAGAGTCCCCGTCCGTCTTTCAGGAGAGACTAAAGACCCAGGTCTCTGGCCAACACCGTTGCACGTGGTGGACTGGAGGGAGGAAGAACCTCTGCTCGTCAGCAGGCTATGCACCCTGCCTTGCCTCTGTGTGCACTGCCTGTCGGCAGCTACAGCCTATCGGACTCGAACTTCGCTTCATGGCACTTAGTCTTGTTTTGTTTTTGTGTTTTTACACTTTTTATTGTTAACAGCATTTCAGATCTGAAATACAAACGAACAGAGGACAGAACAAGAGGTCTTGCTTGTTTCGTCCAACACTAAAGACCGTTCAACAGGTACCAGTGTGATGACCGGTAGCTTTCTCATTAGGCAAAGTGGCCCAATGAGAAAGAAGAGAAAACCCCTCATCAACAACAACAGTTTCCTTTAAGGAACAGTCCCGTGTTTCCCCGTGTTTCCCCGTGTTTCCCCTTTGTCCTTCTGTTCTGTTTCTGTGTCCATTTCTATTCTTTGTGGAGACAAAGGGCGAAGGTCGTCTTTTCCATGCAGCATCTATTTACCGGACAGGTCCAGTTCAAAGGTCAGCCAACATGTGGTGACAGCTTTTTTAGATGCTACGAGGAAGAGTTTCAGGAGCCAGGCGTCACCTTTACATGCGTTTTTAGGGGGCGCTCCAAGATGCAGAGAGGAGAAGACGCCTCAATATCAAAGACAGGATCCTAGATATCAAACGTCCCACCTTTTCACAAGAAGCTTGCCTCTGTGGACACAACCAAAATATGCGGGCATGGTCCACCTGCATTGATCCACACTCTCTCCAGCAAGGGTGCCGGGTCCCAGAAAACTTGGATTTCTGCTTTGGTGTCATAGAAAACCGAATCAAGGCCTTCCAGCAGAAGTGCCTTACTCGTGCTGTCTCCTGCCCAGACCCTTGCCTGTGTTGGATCAGCTCTAGGATGTACGTAGCCTTGGATAAAGCGCCGGCTAAAGGGAACTGTAGTTGTGATAAAAGAAATTGTAACATGAAACATGAACGTCCGGCATAATATCTGAGCTTGTCCGTCCGTATCATGGAGACTTACTGATGTGTAATCAGACCGTAAGACAGCAGACGGTCTGAGCGGACGTCCTGGCCGGCGACCTCACTCGTCACTGTGGTGACATACATGGTGTGCAGGCGTGACCGTGACCGGTGCTTCTTGTGCTCGTGTTCAGACTCAGTGAATGATGATGCACTGAGGACGCGTACGTCTTTAATATTCATGTATTACCCCAAACCATCCTATGAACAACAATCTCAGCAGCGGCATGCAGCCTGACAGGGCTGGACCTGTACGGTTAACAGCTTGTGCAGCCTTGCTCGGGCTTTTATTTTGAAAACATGAGGCTCAGAGCCTGGCTGCAGTAAATGAGACAGGAGGTTTCATAGGCTGTGCGATGGAGCCTTACTGCCCTGGTTTCAACTGTATGACACAAATACCTCCAACCGCTAAAGGGCAGTGGACTTGTTTGTTATTTATGTATCTGTGGCAGTGGTTTCCAATCAGGTCCTCAAGTACCAGCAGGTAGTTCATTAAATACTCCAGGCGTGCGTTCAGTCTGAAAACGGTGTGCACCGTTTTCCTAAGGTTTCTGGTTTGAACGACATTGTTCCTCGGGTTGGCGTGGAATGGTCTGCAGCGAGGTATGTTTTCTCTCGTTCGGTGGGTGTGTCAGAGGCGTTACCCAATCAGCCGCGGCGTGTATATAAGCCCCGCCATATTAAAAAGGCATTGTGCACAATGGATCTAACAGCAAAAGTCCTTTCAAAATGCATCCAGTGAGGTGTCTGGGTGGCGTGGCGGTCTATTCCACTGCCTGCCAACACAGGGATCGTCGGTTTGGATCCCAGGGTTACCTCCGGCTTGGTTGGGCGTCCCTAGAGACACAATTGGCCGTGTGTGTGGGTGGGAAGCCGGATGTGGGTACGTGTCGTGGTTGCTGCACTAGCGCCTCCTGTGGTCGGTCGGGGCGCCTGTGCGGGAGGGAGCAGGAACTGGGGGGGATAGCGTGAGCCTCCCACGTGCTACGTCCCCCTGGTGAAACTCCTCACTGTCAGGTGAAAAGAAGCGGCTGGTGACTCCACATGTATGGGAGGAGCCATGTGGTAGTCTGCAGCCCTCCTGGATCAGCAGAGGGGGTGGAGCAGCGACCAGGACGGCTCGGAAGAGTGGGGTAACTGGCCGAGTACAATTGGGGAGAAAAAGGGGGAGAAATCCACTAAGAAACAAAATGCGTCCACTCCAGCTTGGTGTATGCAACAACTGAAGACTTTAGAAGACATGTTTGTTGTAAGTATTCTCTAATGAGGTTTTGTAGTTAGTTAGTACATGTGTAACTTGAACCTGCGGTGTGGGCTGTTGCATGTGTTGGTCTCAGTAAACACTATCGCTCATGTCTTTGAAAGCATTTCAGCATTTGATGCAGTGGCTTATATAACGAGCTTCACTGGTAAAATGTGTGCTCCCCTTTCTGTGTCAGCCATCCCTTTGGAGCAGGCTAGTGCATCGACGACTCGAGCTCGATTGGGCCTACACATCCCCGCTGCACCACCGAGGTCTCGGCTCCTGCACCACTGAACTTGTGTCTTGCTGGGCCATCGTCTGCCTCTGCTCCAAAGCCGGCACCAGTCTCAAACACCCAAGAAATGCATGAAGGGACATTTTAAGTTTATTCTTCTTTCCTAACACAGTTTTAGCGTTGATCTCTTTTCTGTGACTAATCTATTTACATGTGCGATGTAGATACAAAGCCATGGACACACAAAGCAAACTTGCTTCTGATTTGTCTATTGAAGCAAACGGCTGAAGACTTTCAGCCTCCTGTATCAAAGAAAGGAGAAGTGTGGAAGAAGGTAGCTGCAGAAATGCTGGCTGAAGGATATGAGGCACGTGACAGTTCGTTTTGGTACAGGCATTTGCATTTTTTGGGAGTAGAGGAACTTGAAGACATTTGCTATGTCTGGGTTTCTATTCTTAGATACAAAACAACAGTGGATAAGAAGAAGAATGGGAGTGGTGCCAGCAGCTGGGTCTTCTCCTCAATGGAGGACCTCCTGACTGATCAGGAATCAGGAACACTTTTTTTGTCATTTCACCTCATGTACTTGTGCACATGAAGTGAAACGAAATGCTCTTTCCCCCAGCCCACAACAGTTCAACACACAGACAAACACACATTCAAGAACTACAAGAACACACGTACCCAAGCTAGCACACGTATCCAAACCAAACAAAAAATCACTGTCCAAGGGAACGAACGCCAGCCAGGATGACTGTCGGAACCACCGGTCTGAATGGGCTAGCAGTTAGCTTAGCTTGCCCTGCTTCCGCGTCCTGTCAGACCGCCCTCGGTGTTTCCTCCTCGGGCGCAGCTCCAGGCAGGGGCCGTGATCCCCGGGCCCACAGGACGCAGCAGACCAAGCTCTCCCAGCCAATCCAGCGCCAGCTCTCCCAGCCACACACCCTTGACACACCTCGCGGCACGCCACACGACAACATCAAAAACACCAGTCAACGCCAGGTGAGGCCGCCGCCAGACCACCCTCGGTGTTATCGGAACTGCCGGTCTGCATGGGCTAGCAGTTAGCTTAGCATGCCCTGCTTCAACGTCCTGTCAGACCACCCTTGGTGTTACCTCCTCGGGTGCAGCTCCAGGCAAGGCCGCAGTCCCTGGGCCCACAGTGCAGCAGACCAAGCTCTCCCAGCCAATCCAGCACCAGCTCTTCCAGCCAACAAACGAATCCCAGTGTGATGATCCCAGTGTGGAGCTAGTTCAGACTGTGTCGTCATTTGCTGGTGATAATCTTTTCCATGTCATTTGATGTTATTAATTGTAGAGATGTTTTAGTGCCACGTCAACATGAATTAGCACAGCAGATGAGTTGAGTGCAGTTTGTTAATCAAAAAGAAAATGTTATCTTCATGCAGTTCTAAAATGTTATACAGTCGATTTTAATTGTACATTTTTATTCAGTTACTCAGTGATGTCATAAAATGCCCTCAGTCATACCACCTCATCAACCATGTTGGATACAAGGTGGCTCAAATGCTGCTGTCTAATTTCACTGGGTAACTTGGTAGTGTTGCTAACAGCTTTATTTGAAGGAGGGCTTTTGTGTGGCTCAAGTTAACTAGAAGCTTGGTCGACTGGATGTTTGAAGTAGCTGCACGTGACTCTCATCTACACTAGATACAGACATATTTGAGCATGTGAAAACCCGGCAAAATGTATTTGTTGGAGGAAAGGCATGTTTGCTGCCATGATCACTACCAGTTTGAGAGTACCAGGTTTAATATCATTTTCTTTCCACTCCGCATCTTCATCAGTTGGCCCAGGACCATCAACTTCACAACCACCAACCACACAACCTAAGCCATCAGCAGAACGTGGCAAAAAGAGAAAGCACAAGTCCACAGCTGAAGCACCCGAGTGGTTTGAGGAGTCACTGAGCGGAGGAGGCAGAAGTCGGAACTCATGGTCCTGCAAAAACAAGCAACAGAGGTGGCGAGTGAAAGGAATGACGTCTTAAAACAAAACAATGTGTTACTGCTTTTACGAAGAAACAATAGGAACTTATTTGCAAGTGCTGTTGTTGGCTTAGGTTCTATTTTGTTTGCTTAATGGCTTGATGTAGTCGTGTATGCTGCAAGGAAATAAATTCAATCTTGATCACTTTTGTGCCTTTTTATTCAGTATTTGTTTTCATTTAACTTCTGAAAACCGGAAATGGTGGATTGCTCTCTCCGGGTTGGGGATGAGTTGCTGCCTCAAGTGAAGGAGTTCAAGTATCTCGGGGTCTTGCTCACGAGTGAGAGTAGGATGGAGCGGGAGATTGACAGGTGGATTGGTGCAGCATCAGCAGTAATGTGGACGTTGTACCGGACCGTTGTGGTGAAGAGGGAGCTGAGCCGGAAGGTAAAGCTCTCAATTTACCAGTCAATCTTCGTTCCAGCCCTCAGCTATGGTCATGAGCTTTGGGTAGTGACCGAAAGGGTGACACTGCGGATACAAGTGGCTGAAATGAGTTTCCTCCGTAGGGTGTCTGGGCTCAGTCTTAGAGATAGGATGAGGAGCTCGGACATCCGGAGGGAGCTCGGAGTAGAGCCGCTGCTCCTTCGCGTCGAAAGGAGTCAGTTGAGGTGGTTCGGGCATCTGATCAGGATGCCTCCTGGGCAGCTTCCTTTGGAGGTTTACCAGGCAGGTCCAACTGGGAGGAGACCCCGGGGTAGACCCAGAACTTGCTGGAGGGACTGCATGTCCAGTCTGGCATGGGAATGCCTTGGGATCCCCCAGGAGGAGCTGGAGGGCGTTGCTGGGGAGAGAGACATCTGGAGTGCCCTACTTATCTTGCTGCCACCGCGACCCGACCCCGGAGAAGTGGCTGAAGATGAATGAATGAAACAAAAACTTCTAAAAACATAGATGAGCCAAACAAAAGTAGTTAAAGAGAACTTAAATCGCCCTAAAGCAAGTTCCTCCCCTTTTCTTTGATCTGTAGCATTTTCAGGGTCCACTGCACAAAGAACGGCCTTCCCAGCTGCCATACTTCCAATGCTTCCGTAACACAACAGGGTGTTCAACGCACCACCGTTTGCGTTTAAATGAACGTTTTGCTACATTTTGGCGGGGCTGAATGCGCCGCTGTTGTTCCAGTTATTTAGCCTCCATTCAGGGAGGTTTACACCTGGAACAGCAAGTGGATGTAATGAAATACCCACTGACACCCGCGGGCCTGATGGAGAACCACTGGTCTGCAGCATGTATAAAGAGAAGAAAACACCAACACTAAAAAGGAAACACATTTTCTGGACATGCATGATGTCCACTGCTTAAAGCAAACGAAGCCTGAAATAAAGGCTCCATGTAAAACTTGCAGGCAAATCGGATTTTTAAGACTGACTGTTCACGGCGTCCGATCTATTCCATTGCCTACCCACATGGGGATCACCGGTTCGAATCCTTGTGTTACCTCCGGCTTGGTCGGGCGTCCCTACAGACATTTGGCCGTGTCTGTGGGTGGGAAGCCGGTTGTGGGTATGTGTCCTGGTTGCTGCACTAGCGCCTCCTCTGGTTGCTCGGGGCGCCTGGTCGGTCAGGGCGCCTGTTCAGGGGGAGGGGGAACTGGGGGGAATAGCGTGACCCTCCCACGTGCTACGTCCCCCTGGTGAAACTCCTCACTGTCAGGTGAAAAGAAGCGGCTGGTGACTCCACATGTATGGGAGGAGGCGTGTGGTAGTCTGCAGCCCTCCCCGGATCAGCAGAGGGGGTGGAGCAGCGACTGGGACGGCTCGGAAGAGTGGGGTAATTGGGGAGAAAAAGGGGGGCAAAAAATCCACCAAAAAAGAAGAAGAAGACTGACTTGACATTACTTGTGTGTGATTCGGTTGTGTTCGGACATCATTAATCTGTGTGCTGTAGCTGCTGTGGTGCTGACGTAGGCGTGCACACGTATGTGAACCAGAGCCAGCACGGTGAGCTGCAGCTTAGGAGGGATGGAGATGTTTCCTCTCTTCACACCACACAATGTCTAGTCGCCGTGCAGAACTCCGTCACAGCAGACACCGTCAGTGACGGAAGAGGCCGGTATATGACGCCATGTGTGTTGCCGGGGTCACGGCCGCCGTCACCGTGTGGCGTCATAAATATTGAGAGTGACATAAAAGACAGAGTGAAATCTGACCCGAGCAGCCAGACGGAGACACACATCTAGAAATTCAGTTTCCATCCTTCCATCATCCAAACCGCTTAGCCTGCTCTCAGGGAGGCGTGGCTGCTGGAGCCTATCCCAGCAGCCACTGGGCGGCAGGCGGCTCCGGAGACACCCGGGACAGTTGTTTCAGTGGTCCATGCGTTTTTGCTGTCCAGACTTGATAAAAGCAATCTGATTTCAGTTTTGATGGATATGCCATGAATCAGACAGAGCTGCTAGTCTGAACAGGGTCAAAGTGTTCTCTGACCTCTGACCTCTGACCGGTCCTTTTTTTTTTGTTGCCAGGCGGACTTGAACTGCAACATCCAGGACGACACAGGAGCTTTCTATGGCGTTACCAGTCAGTATGAAAGCTCTGAGAACATGACCATCACCTGCTCCACTAAAGTCTGCTCCTTCGGCAAGCAGGTGGTGGAGAAAGTGGAGGTAAGGAGATTTTCACCACCTGTTGGAACGTGTTGTACCTGGACAGTCGTCTGTTAAAAACCTCAGTCCCTTTCCCCCTTTGGAGTTGTAGTTTAGTGCTTTGTCTGTGAATGTTCTCATTCATCCAGGTCATGGTTATCCAAAGGAACTGAATCAAGTGCAACTGGACTTGGTATATATCCCTGAAATATATACCAAGTCCAGTTGCACTTGATTCAGTTCCTTTGGATAGTTTAGTGCTTTGTGTCCCCCACAAATAAAATGTAGACTTGAAGTACATTTTCAAAGTATTACTTTGAGGATCTAAAAATGTACTTGCAGCGTATAGCCTACAGCAGGGGTCCCCAACCTTTTTTGCCCCGCAGACCGGTTGACAATGTTCTGGAGGGGTGGGGCTGGGTTAATAACGTTATCATCGTCGTTAGACCTTTTATCTCCCCTACCTCTTCCGGAGAAACTCTCAAGTGATGTCTGTTTTTTACCGGTACTCTTGGCAGCTAGCTAGCGAGCTAGCTGCTGGTCGCGAGCTGACTGAGCGGTCTCTGAGTGGGGGAGTTAGTTACCATTGGTCTGCCGAATGCCACGTGAATGAGTGATAAAATTACATCATTGTACACACTTCAAGTATCCGTTTCAAATTAAAAGCCCTCTAGCATTACAAAAGCCCGGTCCAGCCAGGCTTTTATTTGAATATTGTAAATCATATTGTTTCCTTGTGGCCCAGTAGCAAATGCTTTGCGGCCCGGTGGCGGTCCGTGGCCCGGTGGTTGGGGACCCCTTGCCTACAGTATAATAAGGGACTAGTTTCTGCTGTAGTAACACGTTGCATGCATGTTTTCCAGTGTTTTTATTTATAACATCGTTGTGTAAATGGGCCACATACACAAAAGTACTTTTAACTATACTATGTAAAATGTTCCTCTTTGGGACTAAATTGGCACACTTCTTATTTTATATTTGTAGTTGGGCTGTCAGTCAGTCTGTTTGTCCGCCAGTCAATCTGTCTGTCTGTCAGTCTGTCTGTCTGTCAATCTATCTGTCTGTCTGTCTGTCAATCTGTCTGTCAGTCAGTCGGTCTACTGTCTGTCTGTCTGTCAGTCAGTCTGTCTGTCTCTCAGTCAATCTGTCTGTCTGTCAGCCAGTCAGTCTACTGTCTGTCTGTCTGTCAATCTGTCTGTCAGTCAGTCTGTCTGTCAGTCTATCTGTCTGTCTGTCAATCTGTCTGTCAGTCAGTCGGTCTACTGTCTGTCAGTCAGTCTGTCTGTCTCTCAGTCAATCTGTCTGTCTGTCAGCCAGTCAGTCTACTGTCTGTCTGTCTGTCTGTCAATCTGTCTGTCAGTCAGTCTGTCTGTCAGTCTATCTGTCTGTCTGTCAATCTGTCTGTCTGTCAGTCAGTCTACTGTCTGTCTGTCTGTCTGTGTGTCAATCTGTCTGTCGGTCAGTATGTCTGTCTGTCAGTCAACTGTCTGTCTGTCTGTCTGTCAGTCAGTCTGTCTGTCTGTCAATCTGTCTGTCAGTCAGTCGGTCTACTGTCTGTCTGTCAATCTGTCTGTCTGTCTGTCTGTCAGTCTGTCTGTCTGTCTGTCAGTCAGTCCGTCTACTGTCTGTCTGTCAGTCAGTATGTCTGTCTGTCAGTCTACTGTCTGTCTGTCTGTCTGTCTGTCAATCACTCCGTCTGTCTGTCTGTCTGTCTGTCTGTCTGTCTGTCTGTCTGTCTGTCTGTCTGTCAGTCTATCTGTCTGTCAGTCAGTCTGTTTGTCAATCTGCCAGTCAGTCTCCTGTCTGTCTGTCTGCCAATCTGTCTGTCAGTCAGTCTGTCTGTCTGTCTGTCTGCCAATCTGTCTGTCAGTCAGTCTGTCTGTCTGTCAGTCTATCTGTCTGTCTATCTGTCAGTCTATCTCTTCTGGAAGTACAGCAAAAGTACAATAAAAGCATGTGTGCTTGTGTTTAGTGTAGAAGAGGTGTACTGAGGTGAAGGTGTCGTTCCTTCTGCCCTGACTGCCGTGTTGTGTCTCTGGGTTGTCTTGTCTTTGCAGACGGAGTATGCGCGGTTTGAGAGTGGCCGTTTTGTCTACAGGATAAGTCGATCTCCCATGTGTGAATACATGATCAACTTCATCCACAAGCTCAAACACCTGCCAGAGAAATACATGATGAACAGCGTGCTGGAGAACTTCACCATCCTACTGGTAATCTCTACATCCAGCCCGTCGTCCCTCTTCTAACCTGTCGTCCCTCTTCCAGCCCATCGTCCCTCTTCCAGCCCGTCGTCCCTCTTCTAACCCGTCATCCGTCTTCCAGCCCGTCGTCCCTCTTCCAGCCCGTCGTCCCTCTTCTAACCCGTCATCCGTCTTCCAGCCCGTCGTCCCTCTTCTAACCCGTCATCCGTCTTCCAGCCCGTCGTCCCTCTTCTAACCCGTCATCCGTCTTCCAGCCCGTCGTCCCTCTTCCAGCCCGTCGTCCCTCTTCTAACCCGTCGTCCCTCTTCTAACCCGTCGTCCCTCTTCTAACCTGTCGTCCTTCTTCTAACCTGTCGTCCCTCTTCCAGCCTGTCGTCCCTCTTCTAACCCGTCGTCCCTCTTCTAATCCGTCGTCCCTCTTCCAGCCCGTCGTCCTTCTTCTAACCTGTCATCCCTCTTCCAGCCCGTCGTCCCTCTTCTAACCCGTCGTCCTTCTTCTAACCTGTCGTCCCTCTTCTAACCTGTCATCCCTCTTCTAACCTGTCATCCCTCTTCTAACCTGTCATCCCTCTTCCAGCCCGTCGTCCTTCTTCTAACCTGTCGTCCCTCTTCCAGCCCGTTGTCCCTCTTCTGACCTGTCATCCCTCTTCTAACCTGTCGTCCCTCTTCCAGCCCGTCGTCCCTCTTCCAGCCCATCGTCCCTCTTCAAGCCCGTCATCCCTCTTCTAACCTGTCGTCCCTCTTCCAGCCTGTCGTCCCTCTTCCAGCCCGTCGTCCCTCTTCTAACCCGTCGTCCCTCTTCTAACCTGTCATCCCTCTTCTAACCTGTCATCCCTCTTCTAACCTGTCATCCCTCTTCTAACCTGTCATCCCTCTTCTAACCTGTCGTCCCTCTTCCAGCCCGTCGTCCTTCTTCTAACCTGTCATCCCTCTTCCAGCCCGTCGTCCTTCTTCTAACCTGTCATCCCTCTTCCAGCCCGTCGTCCTTCTTCTAACCTGTCGTCCCTCTTCCAGCCCGTTGTCCCTCTTCTGACCTGTCATCCCTCTTCTAACCTGTCGTCCCTCTTCCAGCCCATCGTCCCTCTTCAAGCCCGTCATCCCTCTTCTAACCTGTCGTCCCTCTTCTAACCTGTCGTCCCTCTTCCAGCCCGTCGTCCTTCTTCTAACCTGTCATCCCTCTTCCAGCCCGTCGTCCCTCTTCTAACCCGTCGTCCTTCTTCTAACCTGTCGTCCCTCTTCTAACCTGTCATCCCTCTTCTAACCTGTCATCCCTCTTCTAACCTGTCGTCCCTCTTCTAACCTGTCATCCCTCTTCCAGCCCGTCGTCCTTCTTCTAACCTGTCATCCCTCTTCCAGCCCGTCGTCCTTCTTCTAACCTGTCGTCCCTCTTCTAACCCGTCGTCCTTCTTCTAACCTGTCGTCCCTCTTCTAACCCGTCGTCCTTCTTCTAACCTGTCGTCCCTCTTCCAGCCCGTTGTCCCTCTTCTGACCTGTCATCCCTCTTCTAACCTGTCGTCCCTCTTCTGACCTGTCATCCCTCTTCTAACCTGTCGTCCTTCTTCTAACCTGTCGTCCCTCTTCTAACCCGTCGTCCTTCTTCTAACCTGTCGTCCCTCTTCTAACCTGTCATCCCTCTTCTAACCTGTCATCCCTCTTCTAACCTGTCATCCCTCTTCTAACCTGTCGTCCCTCTTCTAGCCTGTCGTCCCTCCTCTAACCCGTCATCCCTCTTCTAGCCTGTCGTCCCTCTTCTAACCTGTCGTCCCTCTTCCAGCCAGTCGTCCTTCTTCTAACCTGTCGTCCCTCTTCCAGCCCGTCATCCCTCTTCCAGCCCGTCATCCCTCTTCCAGCCCGTCGTCCCTTTTCTAACCCATCATCCCTCTTCCAGCCCGTCATCCCTCTTCCAGCCCATCGTCCCTCTTCAAGTCCGTCATCCCTCTTCTAACCTGTCATCCCTCTTCCAGCCCGTCATCCTTCTTCTAACCTGTCGTCCCTCTTCAAGTCCGTCATCCCTCTTCTAACCTGTCGTCCTTCTTCCAGCCCGTCGTCCTTCTTCTAACCTGTCATCCCTCTTCCAGCCCGTCGTCCTTCTTCTAACCTGTCGTCCCTCTTCCAGCCTGTCGTCCCTCTTATAACCTGTCTACCCTCTTCCAGCCCGTCGTCCCTCTTCTAACCCGTCATCCCTCTTCCAGCCCGTCATCCCTCTTCCAGCCCGTCGTCCCTCTTCTGACCTGTCATCCCTCTTCCAGCCCGTCGTCCCTCTTCCAGCCCGTCGTCCCTCTTCTGACCTGTCATCCCTCTTCCAGCCCATCGTCCCTCTTCTAACCCGTCGCCCCTCTTCTAACCCGTCGTCCCTCTTCTAATCCGTCGTCCCTCTTCCAGCCCGTCGTCCTTCTTCTAACCTGTCATCCCTCTTCCAGCCTGTCATCCCTCTTCCAGCCCGTCGTCCCTCTTCTGACCTG
Organism: Lampris incognitus; assembly: GCF_029633865.1. Classification (NCBI taxonomy): domain Eukaryota; kingdom Metazoa; phylum Chordata; class Actinopteri; order Lampriformes; family Lampridae; genus Lampris; species Lampris incognitus. The sequence goes on along the minus strand of NC_079214.1, from coordinate 2,628,073 downwards.
TCATCCCTCTTCCAGCCCGTCGTCCCTCTTCTAACCCGTCGTCCCTCTTCTAACCCGTCGTCCCTCTTCTAATCCGTCGTCCCTCTTCCAGCCCGTCGTCCTTCTTCTAACCTGTCGTCCCTCTTCCAGCCTGTCATCCCTCTTCTGACCTGTCATCCCTCTTCCAGCCCGTCGTCCCTCTTACAGCCCGTCGTCCCTCTTCCAGCCCATCGTCCCTCTTCAAGCCCGTCATCCCTCTTCCAGCCTGTCGTCCCTCTTCCAGCCTGTCGTCCCTCTTCCAGCCCGTCGTCCCTCTTCCAACCCGTCGTCCCTCTTCTAACCTGTTGTCCCTCTTCCAGCCTGTCATCCCTCTTCTAACCTGTTGTCCCTCTTCCAGCCTGTCGTCCCTCTTCCAGCCCGTTGTCTCTCTTCTAACCTGTCATTCCTCTTCTAACCTGCCGTCCCTCTTCCAGTCCGTATTCCCACTTCCAGCCCATCGTCCCTCTTCCAGCGCGTCGTCCCTCTTCTAACCTGTCGTCCGTCTTCCAGCCCGTCGTCCCTCTTCTAACCTGTCGTCCGTCGTCCCTCTTCCAGCCCGTCGTCCCTCTTCTAGCCTGTCGTCCCTCTTCTAACCCGTCGTCCCTCTTCCAGCTCGTCGTCCCTCTTCTAACCTGTCGTCCCTCTTCCAGCCCGTCATCCCTCTTCCAGCCCGTAATCCCTCTTCCAGCCCGTCGTCCCTCTTCCAGCCCGTCGTCCATTTTCTAACCCATCATCCCCCTTCCAGCCCGTCATCCCTCTTCCAACCCGTCGTTCCTCTTCTAACCCGTCGTCCCTCTTCTAATCCGTCGTCCCTCTTCCAGCCTGTCGTCCATCTTCTAACCTGTCATCCCTCTTCCAGCCTGTCCTCCCTCTTCTAACCTGTCATCCCTCTTCAAGCCCGTCATCCCTCTTCTAACCCGTCGTTCCTCTTCTAACTTGTCGTCCCTCTTCCAGCCTGTTGTCCCTCTTCTAAACTGTCATCCCTCTTCCAGCCTGTCATCCCTCTTCTAACCTGTCATCCCTCTTCAAGCCCGTCATCCCTCTTCTAACCCGTCGTCCCTCTTCTAATCCGTCGTCCCTCTTCCAGCCTGTCGTCCATCTTCTAACCTGTCATCCCTCTTCCAGCCTGTCCTCCCTCTTCTAACCTGTCATCCCTCTTCAAGCCCGTCATCCCTCTTCTAACCCGTCGTTCCTCTTCTAACTTGTCATCCCTCTTCCAGCCTGTCGTCCCTCTTCCAGTCCGTAGTCCCACTTCCAGCCCATCGTCCCTCTTCCAGCGCGTCGTCCCTCTTCTAACCTGTCGTCCTTCTTCTAACCTGTCGTCCCTCTCCCAGCCCATTGTCTCTCTTCCAGCCTGTCGTCCCTCTTCTAAACTGTCATCCCTCTTCCAGCCCATTGTCCCTCTTCCAGCGCGTCGTCCCTCTTCTAACCTGTCGTCCTTCTTCTAACCTGTTGTCCCTCTCCCAGCCCATTGTCTCTCTTCCAGCCCGTCGTCCCTCTTCCAGCGCGTCGTCCCTCTTCTAACCTGTCGTCCTTCTTCTAACCTGTTGTCCCTCTCCCAGCCCATTGTCTCTCTTCCAGCCCATCGTCCCTCTTCCAGCGCGTCGTCCCTCTTCTAACCTGTCGTCCTTCTTCTAACCTGTCGTCCCTCTCCCAGCCCATTGTCTCTCTTCCAGCCCGTCGTCCCTCTTCTAACCTGTCATCCGTCTTCCAGACCACCGTCCCTCTTCCAGTCCGTCATCCCTCTTCCAGCCCGTCATCCCTCTTCTAGCCTGTCGTCCCTCCTCTAACGCGTCATCCCTCTTCTAGCCTGTCGTCCCTCTTCTAACCTGTCGTCCCTCTTCCAGCCAGTCGTCCTTCTTCTAACCTGTCGTCCCTCTTCCAGCCCGTCATCCCTCTCCCAGCCCGTCGTCCGTTTTCTAACCCATCATCCCTCTTCCAGCCCGTCATCCCTCTTCTAACCTGTCGTCCCTCTTCCAGTCCGTCATCCCTCTTCCAGCCCGTAATCCCTCTTCTAGCCTGTCGTCCCTCTTCCAGCCCGTCGTCCCTTTTCTAACCCATCATCCCTCTTCCAGCCCGTCATCCCTCTTCTAACCTGTCGTCCCTCTTCCAGTCCGTCATCCCTCTTCCAGCCCGTCATCCCTCTTCTAGCCTGTCGTCCCTCTTCTAACCTGTCGTCCCTCTTCCAGCCCGTCATCCCTCTTCTAACCTGTCGTCCCTCTTCCAGCCCGTCATCCCTCTTCCAACCCGTCGTCCCTCTCCCAGCCCGTCATTCCTCTTCTAGCCCGTCGTCCCTCTTCTAACCTGTCGTCCCTCTTCTAACCCGTCATCCCTCTTCCAGCCTGTCGTCCCTCTTCTAACCTGTCGTCCCTCTTCCAGCCCGTCATCCCTCTTCCAGCCTGCCGTCCCTCTTCTAACCTGTCGTTCCTCTTCTAACCTGTCGTCCCTCTTCCAGCCCGTCATCCCTCTTCCAACCCGTCGTCCCTCTTCCAACCGGTCGTCCCTCTTCCAGCCCGTCGTCCCTCTTCCAGCCCGTCATCCCGCTTCCAGCCTGTCGTCCCTCTTCCAGCCCGCCGTCCCTCTTCTAAAACTGTCATCCCTCTTCCAGCCTGTCATGCCGCTTCTTGCCTGTCATCTCTCTCTTCTAACCTGTCATCCCTCTTCAAGCCCGTCATCCCTCTTCCAGCCCGTCGTCCGTCTTCTAACCTGTTGTTCCTCTTCTAACTTGTCATCCCTCTTCCAGCCCGTCGTCCGTCTTCTAACCTGTTGTTCCTCTTCTAACTTGTCATCCATCTTCCAGCCCGTCATCCCTCTTCCAGGCTGTCGTCCCTCTTCTAAACTGTCATCTCTCTTCCAGCCTGTCATCCCTCTTCCAACCTGTCGTCCCTCTTCTAACCTGTCATCCCTCTTCAAGCCCGTTGTCCCTCTTCTAAACTGTCATCTCTCTTCCAGCCTGTCGTCCTTCTTCTAACCTGTCATCCCTCTTCAAGCCCATTGTCCCTCTTCCAGCCCGTCGTCCATCTTCTAACCCGTCATCCCTCTTCCAGCCCGTTGTCCCTTTTCTAACCCGTCATCCCTCTTCCAGCCCATCATCCCTCTTCCAGCCTGTCGTCCCTCTTCCAGCCCGTCATCCCGCTTCCAGCCTGTCGTCCCTCTTCCAGCCCGCCGTCCCTCTTCTAAAACTGTCATCCCTCTTCCAGCCTGTCATGCCGCTTCTTGCCTGTCATCTCTCTCTTCTAACCTGTCATCCCTCTTCAAGCCCGTCATCCCTCTTCCAGCCCGTCGTCCGTCTTCTAACCTGTTGTTCCTCTTCTAACTTGTCATCCCTCTTCCAGCCCGTCGTCCGTCTTCTAACCTGTTGTTCCTCTTCTAACTTGTCATCCATCTTCCAGCCCGTCATCCCTCTTCCAGGCTGTCGTCCCTCTTCTAAACTGTCATCTCTCTTCCAGCCTGTCATCCCTCTTCCAACCTGTCGTCCCTCTTCTAACCTGTCATCCCTCTTCAAGCCCGTTGTCCCTCTTCTAAACTGTCATCTCTCTTCCAGCCTGTCGTCCTTCTTCTAACCTGTCATCCCTCTTCAAGCCCATTGTCCCTCTTCCAGCCCGTCGTCCATCTTCTAACCCGTCATCCCTCTTCCAGCCCGTTGTCCCTTTTCTAACCCGTCATCCCTCTTCCAGCCCGTCATCCCTCTTCCAGCCCGTCATCCCTCTTCCAGCCCGTTGTCCGTTTTCTAACCCGTCATCCCTCTTCCAGCCCGTCGTCCCTCTTCTAACCTGTCATCCCTCTTCCAGCCCGTCGTCCCTCTTCCAGCCCGTTGTCCCTCTTCTAAACTGTCATCTCTCTTCCAGCCTGTCGTCCCTCTTCTAACCTGTCATCCCTCTTCAAGCCCGTTGTCCCTCTTCTAAACTGTCATCTCTCTTCCAGCCTGTCGTCCTTCTTCTAACCTGTCATCCCTCTTCAAGCCCATTGTCCCTCTTCCAGCCCGTCGTCCATCTTCTAACCCGTCATCCCTCTTCCAGCCCGTTGTCCCTTTTCTAACCCGTCATCCCTCTTCCAGCCCATCATCCATCTTCTAACCCGTCGTCCCTCTTCCAGCCCGTCATCCCTCGTCTAACCTGTCGTCCCTCTTCCAGCCTGTCGTCCCTCTTCTAACCTGTCATCCCTCTTCAAGCCCGTCGTCCCTCTTCCAGCCCATCATCCATCTTCTAACCCGTCGTCCCTCTTCCAGCCCGTCATCCCTCGTCTAACCTGTCGTCCCTCTTCCAGCCCGTTGTCCCTCTTCTAAACTGTCATCTCTCTTCCAGCCTGTCGTCCCTCTTCTAACCTGTCATCCCTCTTCAAGCCCGTCGTCCCTCTTCCAGCCCATCATCCATCTTCTAACCCGTCGTCCCTCTTCCAGCCCGTCACCCCTTGTCTAACCTGTCGTCCCTCTTCCAGCCCGTCGTCCCTCTTCCAGCCCATCATCCATCTTCTAACCCGTCGTCCCTCTTCCAGCCCGTCATCCCTCGTCTAACCTGTCGTCCCTCTTCCAGCCCGTCGTCCCTCTTACAGCCCATTGTCCCTCTTCCAGCCCGTCGTCCCCTTCTAACCCGTCGTCCCTCTTCCAGCCCATCATCCATCTTCTAACCCGTCGTCCCTCTTCCAGCCCGTCATCCCTCATCTAACCTGTCGTCCCTCTTCCAGCCCGTCGTCCCTCTTACAGCCCATTGTCCCTCTTCCAGCCCGTCGTCCCCTTCTAACCCATTGTCCTTCTTCCAGCCCATCGTCCCTCTTCCAGCCCATCGTCCCTCTTCCAGGCCGTCGTCCCTCTTCTAACCTGTCGTCCCTCTTCCAGCCCATTATCCCTCTTCCAGCCCGTCGTCCCCTTCTAACCCATTGTCCTTCTTCTAGCCCATCGTCCCTCTTCCAGGCCGTCGTCCCTCTTCTAACCTGTCGTCCCTCTTCCAGCCCATCATCCCTCTTTCAGGCCGTCGTCCCTCTTCTAACCTGTCGTCCCTCTTCCAGCCCGTCGTCCCTCTTTCCCTCAGGGTGCTCTCATAACAGACTTCATCGTCGTGCATGTTTAAGTGACTCTCCGTTGCTAGCAGTCCTGCTTTCAGGATGGGTAGAGGAGAATGAGGGACTCCAGCTGGACGAAGGAGAGAAAAAAGGAGGTGTGGACCTTGAGATGAGCTCCTGACTCCACTCTCACATTCCTCACATTCCTCCGCCAGTGCAGCCCTGTGTGTATGGAGCCCCATTATCCACAGAGGAGGAAGTGGTGTGTGCGTCTGTGTGTGTGGGTGGGGTGGGGGGGGCGTTGCCATCACATGGGGTCTTAAAGTTTCCTCCCCCCTAACACCAAAATGAAGCAGACAGATGAGGAATGTGGTCTGCTGTGATGTGTTTGATTTGATTGATTGATTCTTTACTTTCCTCTGTCATGAATTGTATTTTCCTTTCAAGTGTTTTTATGTGCAGTTACATTAATATAGATATATATCTATAATTAAATGTATATATACAGTTATATAGTTATATATACATAGTTATATATATATAGTTATATTTATAGTAAATGTCATGTTGAATTAAAAAATGACTTGATGAAAACGGCCAATATCCAATCAATCAAATCCCGAAAAGCTTTTCTCCCTTGAGATGATGAACTTTTTATTCAATAAAAAGAATTGTGATGAATTGCAATAGAAATGCATTTGCCAAATATTTTTAATTAATTAATTAAATTGTGAATAAATTTAAATTAATACATTTAATTAATCTAAATTTAATTAATAAAGTAAATAAATATAATTTAATGAGGTGTGGGGCGTTTCTTCATCGTAACTTCATGTGGTAACAATAAAACCCTCATTTTGTTTGATATAAAAAACAAAACAATGACTTCACATGAGAGCCGCATAATGCAGCTAATTATTCAAAATCACACGTGTCCATCAATTAAGACTGTCTGATGGGAATCAGTTCTTCACAGACTTTGTCCATCCTATTGCTGAATGTTAAAGTACTGACGGATATAGTCATCCGGGTGGTGTAGCGGTCTATTCTGTTGCCTACCAACACGGGGTCGCCGGTTCGAATCCCCGTGTCACCTCCGGCTTGGTCGGGCGTCCCTACAGACACAATTGTCCGTGTCTGCGGGTGGGAAGCCGGATGTGGGTATGTGTCTTGGTCGCTGCACTAGCGCCTCCTCTGGTCAGTCGGGAAACCTGTTGGGGGGGGGGATAGTGTGATCTTCCCACGTGCTACGTCCCCCTGGTGAAACTCCTGACTGTCAGGTGAATAGAAGCGGCTGGTGACTCCACATGTATGGGAGGAGACGTGGTAGTCTGCAGCCCGCCCCGGATCAGCGGAGGGGGTGGAGCAGCAGAGACCGGGACGGCTCGGAGAGCTGGATGATTGGTCAAGTACAATTGGGAAAGAAAAGGGGGAAATCTAAAAGAATTACTGACAATTGATGTAAAACTACGTTCAGCATTTTATCACGTCAGGACATCAAAGGCACGACATCAAAGACACGACATCAAAGACACGACGTCAATGACACGACATCAAAGACACGGTATCAAAGACACGACGTCAATGACACGACGCCAAAGACACGACATCGAAGACACGGAATCAAAGACACGACATCAGAGACACGACGCCAAAGACACGACGCCAAAGACACGGAATCAAAGACACGACATCAAAGACACGACATCGAAGACACGGAATCAAAGACACGACGTCAAAGACACGACGTCAAAGACACGACGCCAAAGACACGACGCCGAAGACACGACATCGAAGACACGGAATCAAAGACACGACGCTAAAGACACGACGCCAAAGACACGACATCGAAGACACGGAATCAAAGACACGACATCAAAGACACGACGCCAAAGACACGACATCGAAGACACGGAATCAAAGACACGACATCAAAGACACGACGTCAAAGACACGACGCCAAAGACACGACATCGAAGACACGGAATCAAAGACACGACATCAAAGACACGACGTCAAAGACACGACGCCAAAGACACGACATCGAAGACACGACGTCAAAGACACGGAATCAAAGACACGACGTCAAAGACACGGAATCAAAGACACGACGTCAAAGACACGACGCCAAAGACACGACATCGAAGACACGGAATCAAAGACACGACGTCAAAGACACGACGCCAAAGACACGACATCGAAGACACGGAATCAAAGACACGACATCAAAGACACGACATCGAAGACACGGAATCAAAGACACGACGCCAAAGACACGACGCCAAAGACACGACATCGAAGACACGGAATCAAAGACACGACATCAAAGACACGACGTCAAAGACACGACGCCAAAGACACGACATCGAAGACACGGAATCAAAGACACGACGTCAAAGACACGACGTCAAAGACACGGAATCAAAGACACGACGTCAAAGACACGACGCCAAAGACACGACATCGAAGACACGGAATCAAAGACACGACGTCAAAGACACGACGCCAAAGACACGACATCGAAGACACGGAATCAAAGACACGACGTCAAAGACACGGAATCAAAGACACGACGTCAAAGACACGGAATCAAAGACACGACGTCAAAGACACGACGCCAAAGACACGACATCGAAGACACGGAATCAAAGACACGACGTCAAAGACACGACGCCAAAGACACGACGCCAAAGACATGACGTCAAAGACACGACATCAAAGACACGACGCCAAAGACACGACATCGAAGACACGGAATCAAAGACACGACGTCAAAGACACGACGCCAAAGACACGACGCCAAAGACACGACATCGAAGACACGGAATCAAAGACACGACGTCAAAGACACGACGTCAAAGACACGACGCCGAAGACACGACATCGAAGACACGGAATCAAAGACACGACGCCAAAGACACGGAATCAAAGACACGACGCCAAAGACACGGCGTCAAAGATATGACGTCAAAGACACGACATCAACGACACGGTATCAAAGACACGGAATCAAAGACACGACGTCAAAGACACGACATCAAAGACACGACGCCAAAGACACGACGCCAAAGACACGACATCGAAGACACGGAATCAAAGACACGACATCAAAGACACGACGTCAAAGACACGACGCCAAAGACACGACATCGAAGACACGACGTCAAAGACACGACATCAAAGGCACGACGCCAAAGAGACGCCTCCAAAGACACAGCATCAAAGACACGACGCCAAAGAGACGACATCAAAGACACGACGTCAAAGACACGACGCCAAAGACACGGTATAAAAGACACGACATCAAAGACACGACGCCAAAGAGACGCCTCCAAAGACACAGCATCAAAGACACGGTATCAAAGACACGACGTCAATGACACGACATCAGAGACACGGCATCAAAGATATGACGCTACACGACACGACATCAAAGACACGACGACAAGGACACGACATCAAAGACCCGACGCTAAAGACACGACATCAAAGACACGACGCCAAAGACACGGCATCAAAGATATGACGCTACACGACACGACATCAAAGACACGACGCTAAAGACACGACATCAAAGACCCGACGCCAAAGACATGATTGACGAAGACACGGCATCAAAGACACGACGCTAAAGACGCGACATCAAAGCCACGACGTCAAAGACAAGACATCAAAGACACGGCATGAAAGATATGACGCTACACGACACGACATCAAAGACACGACGCTAAAGACACGGCGTCAAAAACACGACATCAAAGACAACATCGGAGACGTGACACCAAAGACACGACATCAAATACACGATGTCAAAGACATGACATCAAAGACAACATCAGAGACGTGACACCAAAGACACGACATCAGAGACACGACGTCAAAGGCACGACGTCAAAGACACAACATCAAAGACATGGCATCAAAGACACGACGTCAATGACACGACGCCAAAGACACGGCATCAAAGATATGACGCTACACGACACGACATCAAAGACACGACGCCAAAGACACGACATCAAAGACACGACGCCAAAGACACGACATCAAAGACACGACGCCAAAGACACGACGCCAAAGACACGACGTCAAAGACACGACATCAAAGACACGACGCCAAAGACACGACGCCAAAGACACGGCATCAAAGACACGACGTCAAAGACACGACGCCAAAGACACGACATCAAAGACACGACGCTAAAGACACTACCGTCAAAGCCACGACGTCAAAGACACGACGTCAAAGACACGACGCCAAAGACACGACATCAAAGACACGACGCCAAAGACACGACATCGAAGACACGACGTCAAAGACACGACGCCAAAGACACGACATCAAAGACACGACGCCAAAGACACGACATCGAAGACACGGAATCAAAGACACGACGCCAAAGACACGACATCAAAGACACGACGCCAAAGACACGACATCAAAGACACGACGCCAAAGACACGGCATCAAAGACACGACGTCAAAGACACGACGCCAAAGACACGACATCGAAGACACGGAATCAAAGACACGACGCCAAAGACACGACATCAAAGACACGACGCCAAAGACACGGAATCAAAGACACGACATCAAAGACACGACGCCAAAGACACGACATCGAAGACACGACGCCAAAGACACGACGCCAAAGACAAGGCATCAAAGACACAACGCCAAAGACACGACGCCAAAGACACGACATCAAAGACACGACGCTAAAGACGCGACATCAAAGACACTACCGTCAAAGCCACGACGTCAAAGACACGGCATCAAAGACATGACGCTACACGACACGACATCAAAGACACGACGTCAAATACACGACATCCAAGACACGGTATCAAAGACACGACGTCAATGACACGACGCCAAAGACACGGCATCAAAGATATGACGCTACACGACACGACATCAAAGACACGACGCTGAAGACACGACATCAAAGTCACGACGTCAAAGACACGACATCAAAGACACGACGCCAAAGACACGACATCAAAGACACGACGCCAAAGACACGACATCAAAGACACGACGCCAAAGACACGACATCGAAGACACGGAATCAAAGACACGACGTCAAAGACACGACGTCAACGACACGGCATCAAACACACGACGTCAAAGACACGACGCCAAAGACGACTCCAAAGATACGCCTCCAAAGACACAGCATCAAAGAAACGACATAGAAGACACGACGCCAAAGAGACGACATCAAAGACACGATGCTAAAGACACGACATCAAAGACACGACGCTAAAGACACGACATCAAAGACACAGCATCAAAGACACGACGTCAAAGACATGACATCAAAGACACGGTATCAAAGACACGACGCCAAAGACACGGCATCAAAGATATGACGCTACACGACACGACATCAAAGACACGACATCAAAGTCACGACGTCAAAGACACCATATCAAAGACACGACGTCAAAGACACGACGCCAAAGACACGACATCGAAGACACGGAATGAAAGACACGACGTCAAAGACACGACGCCAAAGACACGACGCCAAAGACACGGCGCCAAAGACACGGCATCAAAGACATGACGTCAAAGACACGACATCAACGACACGATGTCAAACACACGACGCCAAAGACACAACATCAAAGACACAACGCCAACGACACGACGCCAAAGACACGACATCGAAGACACGGAATCAAAAGGGACGACGTCAAAGACACGACATCAAAGACACGACGTCAAACACACGACGTCAAAGACACGACGCCAAAGACGACTCCAAAGATACGCCTCCAAAGACACAGCATCAAAGACACGACATAGAAGACACGACATCAAAGACGCGGCATCAAAGCCACGACATCAAAGACACGACGCCAAAAACACGACATGGAAGACACGGCATCAAAGACACGACGCCAAAGAGACGACATCAAAGACACGACGCTAAAGACACGACGTCAAAGACACGACATCAAAGACGCGGCATCAAAGACACGACGCCAAAGAGACGACATCAAAGACACGACGTCAAAGACACGACATCAAAGACGCGGCATCAAAGACACGACGCCAAAGAAACGACATCAGACACGACGCTACACGACATGACATCAAAGACACGGCATCAAAGACACGACGTCAAAGACACGACGCCAAAAACACGACATGGAAGACACGGCATCAAAGACACGACGCTACACGACACGACATCAAAGACTCGACGCCAAAGACACGACATCAAAGACACCACGAAGACACGACATAGAAGACACGACATAGAACACACGGCATCAAAGACACGACATAGAACACACGGCATCAAAGACACGACATAGAAGAAACGACATAGAAGTCACGACGTCAAAGACACGACGTCAAAGACACGACATCAAAGACGCGGCATCAAAGACACGACGCTAAAGAGACGACATCAAAGCCACGACATCAAAGACACGACGTCAAAGACACGACATCAAAGACGCGGCATCAAAGAGACGACATCAAAGACACGACGTCAAAGACACGACATCAAAGACGCGGCATCAAAGCCACGACATCAAAGTCACGACGCCAAAGAAACGACATCAGACACGACGCTACACGACATGACATCAAAGACACGACGTCAAAGACACGACGCCAAAAACACGACATGGAAGACACGGCATCAAAGACACGACGCTACACGACACGACATCAAAGACTCGACGCCAAAGACACGACATCAAAGACACCACGAAGACACGACATAGAAGACACGACATAGAAGACACGACATAGAACACACGGCATCAAAGACACGACATAGAACACACGGCATCAAAGACACGACGCCAAAGACACGACATAGAAGAAACGACATAGAAGTCACGACGTCAAAGACACGACATAGAACACACGGCATCAAAGACACGACATCAAAGGCAACATGGGACGACAGTCAGAGGGTATTATGGCGTTTCCACACTGGCTACAAACCCGCTGACATCCGGTTTGTAGCCAGTGGGAGTTAGTAGCGTCTCTGTAACGGAAGTGTTTCCAGGTTGTAGAGGACATTGGGGCGGGACAAAACGTGAGGGGGGTGTGGGATTTGATTGGACAGTGCAACACCTCTGATGATATTATTGGTTGGGATGTCGTTCGCCTGCCCCAGAGCCCTAGCAAGAGAGGGTTACGTCAGTGAGGGGTCAGACCGCGAGAGGGTCACGTGGGTCATGTAGCCGCCGAATAGCTCCAAACCAAGCTTTCTGCTAACTGCTGACCAGTATTGTCAGGTGGTTACATTCATATATAGATACGGATATATTCCAACCTGCTATCCGGGGCTCCCATGATCCGCCATGGCTGTTAAGTAAGTGGCCCATTGACGTCTACGGAGTGACGTAACTCCCTCTTTCTAGGGCTCTGGCCTGCCCGCTCCGACTTGTGACGCAGTCACAACACGTGTGCGCTTCACCGGAAGTAGAGCCGGGGAGCGTCTGATGTAGATTAAAGGAGCTACACCACGTTGCTGAGCAGGTGCGGGACTTGCCTGAGGACGTGAGCGGACAGGAAGAAGCCCGTTGTCCTGTGTGGCACATCCGGGGGTTTGCCGAGGGACGTGTATGTTCTCCAGTACCGCCGGCTGCGTTCTCCGCTGACTCACCTTTGCACTCTGACCTTTTCAATCTTGTCATGCGTTTTTATTTCTCCTTTTATGTCTTTTGATCTCTTAATTGTTTTTTTTGAGTTCTTTAATTGCTTTCTATCCCAGACAGCGTCCGGATGTGGGCCACTTCAGGCGCAGATGCGGCACTGGTTGCCTTCTGCTGGCCCTGACAAACTGGATGTGAGCCTGAAGTGGCCCACACGTATAACAGCAAACATGGCCCCGATATGCCAAATCACATGTGGGCCCTTCCTGGTGCTCTGGGCAACATGTGATCTGGATGTGGCCCTGCAGCGCCCCGTGTGGTAAATGGTGAATATGGCCCAAATAACCCAAAACAAATATGGCCACCTTTGGCAAATGTGTGGCATTGCTATGGCTTGGTTCTGGCCCAGATCTGGCAAACAGGAGCGGACCGCCCAAGTGCGGCCATGCCACGCGGTATGTGGGCCGGGTGATGGGTGGGTGTTGGACGGGTCCGGGCCACAGCGGTTCTGCTGTCTGGGATGTGTCATGAAAAGCTCTTTGAATTGCCTTCGAGTGTAACATGTGCTGTATACCTGAACTTGCCGGGCCTTGTGTGTGTGTGTGTGTGTGTGTGTGTGTGTGTGTCTGTGTGTGTGTGTTCGTTCCAGGTGGTGACCAACAGGGACACGCAGGAGACGCTGCTGTGCATGGCGTGCGTGTTTGAGGTTTCCAACAGCGAGCACGGCGCCCAGCACCACATCTACAGACTGGTGAAGGAATGAGGCCGCACGCCGGCGCCCCCGTCCGCCCCCACAGATCCCCCCCCCCCCCACCACCACCACAAGGCAGTGCCTCCACCCGAACAGTCCCACCCGGCTCGCTCCTCTCGGTTTTGGGTGAAAAGCCGGTTTGTTAATAATGCTCTTGGTTTCGTTTAAACGTGCGTGTTTGTTGTTTGCGGTACAGTTGTGGGCGTGTTTCAGTTCTGGCCCCTCGTCTGGCGCTCTCTTGTGGCGACCTGGTGAACATACATGTGGCCGGCCGTGTGTCGGAAGCCGCCGGATGAAGTTCATCTGGTGAACGGAAGAGCTGTCGGTTCTCTTCTGTGTGACGTGCAGCGTGACGAGAGGATGCTGTGGCTGGCGTGTGTGGCGTGCGCGTGTGTTTTGTACGTCTGTAGAAGTGGCGAGCCTCCATCCTGTAGATACACCGACCTACAACCACACACAACAGAGTTCCCAAAGACAACAAGCCATCCTGACACGGCCTCAACACCCCCTAGTGGGCAGAATTAGTGCAGAAGTCGTTCGTGGTCCTTCAGGAAAACGTGCGTTTCCTGTGTTGCAGCTCGGCGAGTCTTCAGCACCGACGGACAACTGACGACCGCACTGTGAACACGGGACCACGTCTGTTGTTCCCGCCCAATTGTTTCTATCCGTCATGACCACGTGTCGTCCCACATGCGCGTCAGCCCCGTTACGCTTCAGCTGTCCAGACTCGGCTTGTCGGAGCACTTCCTGTCCTTTCCTGGATGTGTCCGAGCGACGCCAGCTGTTTTCCCCTTCCGCCTGCTTTTATGTCGTCACAGTAGCTCCCCGGTCACGGGGAGTCAGGACGCGTCTGCACCCCTGTGTTGTGGGTCTCTGCTGCGTCGCCGCGTGCTTGCTGGGACGGCGGCGCCGCAGTGGTTCTGCCTTGACGTGAACGTCTCCGGGTCTTTCCCCTGCACCACTTCCGAGCCTTAAACGCGTCACGGCGGCGTGATCTCAGAAGACGCCAGTGACGCTGTGATCGACGCTTCATACGTTTGCGTTGTGTGAGGAAAGTCACAACACCATCTGCCAAAGTGGACAGTGCCTTACAGTGTGTCATCACAGACGCCGCCGTCTGTTGTCCAGTTACACATCCGTCTCTCCAGACGACACAGATTAAAATAAGTGTATGACTTGTAGCATTTCCACATGTGGAGGCGTGGGCTGCTAGAGACATGAGGGCCTCTGTAGGTTCTCTGTGGTACCCCAGCGCCTCCCAACAAGCAGGTTCATATGGTGTCTGACCGTTTTGAGCGTTTGACCCAACAGATGTTCTTCAGGCAGCCACCTTTCTCTCGTTTGCTGTACACACCGACTGATTCTGCCTTTCCTATTGTAAAAAGACCAAAAACCACAGAGGTAGAGTGGCGTCGCGCCCTGCTCCGTACTGAGGAAGTGCCTTTGGGCTGAAATCTCCAGCTTCGAAATCAAAATACTGAGTAAAACGTTGCCAGACCAAAAACGAGACGTGAGCGAGACCAATCACCACATTGCCTTTTTGAAGGTTTGTAACGACGGCGGGGACCGCCGCTGAATAAAGGACACTGATGTCTTACGACGATGTCATTTGATTTATTTTTTAAAACGGTCCATTCAAAGACATCCTTCTGCTTTCTGTATCTGAGCTCAGAGTCTGAAAGACCCGTTGGAGCGCGCCGCTGCTGCAGTTCCCCTGCTGGCCCTGAAGTGTTCCACTGCCTTCTCGGTGGGACGGACAATATGAACACATGAGTCACTGCCCGCCATGACTTCAGCAGGGACCGTCCCCATGCCAGCTGAGGGGACGGACAATATGAACACATGAGTCACTGCCCGTCATGACTTCAGCCAGAGACTGTCCCCATGCTAGCTGAGGGGACGGACAATATGAACACATGAGTCACTGCCCGTCATGACTTAAGCCAGAGACCATCCCCATGCCAGCTGAGGGGACGGACAATATGAACACATGAGTCACTGCCCGTCATGACTTCAGCCAGAGACTGTCCCCATGCCAATTGAGGGGACGGACAATATGAACACATGAGTCACTGCCCGTCATGACTTCAGCCAGAGACTGTCCCCATGCCAATTGAGGGGACGGACAATATGAACACATGAGTCACTGCCCGTCATGACTTCAGCCAGAGACCGTCCCCATGCCAGCTGAGGGGACGGACAATATGAACACACGAGTCACTGCCCATCATGACTTCAGCAGAGACTGTCCCCATGCTAGCTGAGGGGACGGACAATATGAACACATGAGTCACTGCCCGTGATGACTTCAGCCAGAGACTGTCCCCATGCCAATTGAGGGGATGAACAATATGAACACATGAGTCCCTGCCCATCATGACTTCAGCCAGAGACCGTCCCCATGCCAGCTGAGGGGACAGACAATATGAACACATGAGTCCCTACCCATCATGACTTCAGCAGAGACCGTCCCCATGCCAGCTGAGGGGACGGACAATATGAACACACGAGTCACTGCCCATCATGACTTCAGCAGAGACTGTCCCCATGCCAATTGAGGGGACGGACAATATGAACACATGAGTCCCTGCCCATCATGACTTCAGCAGAGACTGTCCCCATGCCAGCTGAGGGGACGGACAATATGAACACACGAGTCACTGCCCGTCATGACTTCAGCCAGAGACCATCCCCATGCCAGCTGAGGGGACAGACAATATGAACACACGAGTCACTGCCCGTCATGACTTCAGCCAGAGACCATCCCCATGCCAGCTGAGGGGACGGACAATATGAACACATGAGTCCCTGCCCATCATGACTTCAGCCAGAGACTGTCCCCATGCCAGCTGAGGGGACGGACAATATGAACACATGAGTCCCTGCCCATCATGACTTCAGCCAGAGACCGTCCCCATGCCAGCTGAGGGGACGGACAATATGAACACATGAGTCCCTGCCCATCATGACTTCAGCCAGAGACCGTCCCCATGCCAATTGAGGGGACAGACAATATGAACACATGAGTCCCTGCCCATCATGACTTCAGCCAGAGACCGTCCCCATGCCAGCTGAGGGGACAGACAATATGAACACATGAGTCCCTGCCCATCATGACTTCAGCCAGAGACCGTCCCCATGCCAATTGAGGGGACAGACAATATGAACACACGAGTCCCTGCCCATCATGACTTCAGCAGAGACTGTCCCCATGCCAGCTGAGGGGACGGACAATATGAACACACGAGTCACTGCCCGTCATGACTTCAGCCAGAGACCGTCCCCATGCCAGCTGAGGGGACGGACAATATGAACACATGAGTCCCTGCCCATCATGACTTCAGCCAGAGACCGTCCCCATGCCAATTGAGGGGACAGACAATATGAACACACGAGTCCCTGCCAACCATTTTTGCAGACTTGGTTTTACAGCCGGCAGTAATCATGTGACCAAGCGTAGTGTTGAAGGTGTTTTCAGACACACGTCTTCACACTGTGTCCAGCGGCGGCGAGCGGCCTTGTTGCAGGAACCAGCGGCGCCACAAGCTGTGTGTGTACGAGGCCATAGAGCCGACGACCCTCACCACTGTCTTTCTGACCTTCCTCTTCACATAAAGTGTGGTAGTCTGAGACCGTCTCTGGCGGAGGTGGACAGACAGCTCAGCTCCAGTATCCCGCCACAGTCCCGTGGACAGCGGGCGTTTTGATTTGACTTTATTTGTGTGTAGTTGTGTATCTGTGGCTGTCCTGCTGGCTGTGTGTGTCCCTGCCCGATGCTGCGGCCGCTGCGCCGCGCCGCAGAGTTCAGGTCTTCTTCGCCGACCTCCACCTCGTCTGTCTGGTGGGACATGACGGACGGGAGGCCGAGGCCTTCACATGACATGAGCGTGTGAAGACTCCTAATCTGACACAACGCAGACACACAACACGACACGGCCGCGTGGAGGAACTATGACACACACACACACACACACAGACAGACAGACACACACACGTCAGCGGGTCTCGCTGTTGTTCGTCATCTTGTCCGAGTGTGGGTACTGGTACCTGTCCATGTTGCTTCACGTTTTGTTGGGTTTGGGTTTTTCAGATGTGATATTTTGCATAGCTCAGATAGGATCATACTGACGACTGGGGTTTGTGTGCAGAAAGTTTTGTATAAAGGTGCTTTGTCTAAAATGATATGACAGCTTTGCGGCCTGCAGAGGTGAGTCTTGTCTCCACGGCGCCGGTGGAGCAGGGGGTCCGGAAGCAGCAGGAGGAGGAGGAGGAGGAGGAGGAGGAGGAGGAGGAGAAAAGCGGCTGTGTGATGTTCTGTGTTCTTCACTGCGTATGCTCTTGGTTGTTTTTGCTTCGTATCATGATGACGCCTTCTGGAAAACAAGTGATATTTTGTAGCTTTCTAGATACTTTGTATGTATGCAATACTGAAGTTCAATAAACACAGAAAAACCGTGTCCCTTTTGTTGAGCACTCACACCAGCAGTGATACGGAGCTTCTGGACCCGGACGGGCTCAGAGCTTCCGTGTGGACTGGATCCCATAGAAGGTTTGTAGGACTCCGGACGAGACTGTGTCGAGGAAGCTCCTTTGAAGACGGAGTTTAACGTCCAACAGTTTGTTTCACTGCTGGGGAGGAATAATACCGACGGGTTAACCGACATTATCTGCAGGAAGGGATTTTGGGACAGAACCGGTGAAACTACCTGAGTAACGACGCGGCGTCACACGGCAGCATGACGTCACGGCTGCAGAGCTTCGGGGTCTGCAGAGCTTCGGGGTCTGCAGAGCTTCGGGGTCTGCAGAGCTTCGGGGTCTGCAGAGCTTGACGTGCTCCCTCCGCCGGCTGCAGGCCCGGCTGTCGCAGGTCCAAGTGCAGGGCGATACGTGGTCCGTTTGAAGGGGTTTCTACCATCCACTTCTTCTTCACGTTGTCTGCTTCAGTCCGGACCTGCAGTAACACCAAAGAGAAATCATCACGACCTTCCAAAAAGCTGTGTTTTTGCCTCTGCCTATAGGCATACATACTGCATCGCAGGTCAAATATAATAAAAAAGACAGCGTATTTTGTGTTAAGACGTGACAGTGCAGTTCGTCTTTATTCCGTTACTGCCCCCAACGGTGACGGCTGCAGTACCTCCAACGGAAACAAAAGAACAGAGAAGGAAGAAAAAAGCTCCACAAGTAAGAACTCATTCAACCTGCCAACCCGCCACAGCTGCTCTCACCACAAGTCCCTGCTGAGGTAACGCGCTTGCCTTTAACTTGGCCGCAGTACCGCCATGTGAACGGTAGGTGGCGCCATTGACTTTGTTTCTGATTTCCAGAACTGAGAGCGGTTAATGAGCGGCTGCACATTTTACTGCTCGGCCAGCAGTGCAGTGTGCAGCCCGCGTCCGGCTGACATGTTTCCTCCTCTGCAGGCCAGACGTGCTGCAGACACAGACACTGCCCCTAGTGTCACTACACATGAGCCAGGCCAACACACAAATACCAACCCCGCCCCGCCCCCCCCTCAAAACAACTGGGCCGTTATAGCCGTCACGTGCTTTTGAATTTTTGAACGTCGCACCTCTCCCTTCCCTGCCGGACGTTGTGCACGTGACGTGCACGAGGAGGCAGTAGGGGGTATCAAGTGGTGGCTGATGATGCTTAGGGCGTGAAACAGGCTTGTACTGTCTCTTTATAAAGAGTTTACTTGACTCACTGGATTATATATATATATATATACTATACTATATGTGTGTGTCAGTATGTGACGTGTAAGAAAAGCCCTCCCATGATTCCTGTAGATAACAGTGGCAGCACGGTGGCCCAATGGTTAACGCTGTTGCCTGACAGCAAGAATGACCTGGGTTCGAACCCCAGGCCTTCCCAGGTCCCTTCTGACCCAGCTCTTTCTCGAACACCTCCACACCTGATGGTATAAAAAACAAAAAACCACTTCTATGCACCCTATGCACTGCCTGTTGACACCTATGTCCTATCGGACTTGAACCTAGTTTTTTACACTTACTTATGTTGTTGCTTGCTGTCTAGATCTCCTGACTCCTGACTAGGTGTCCTGACTGGATCTCCTGACTCCTGACTAGGTGTCCTGACTGGATCTTCTGACTCCTGACTAGGTGTCCTGACTCCTGACTAGGTGTCCTGACTGGATCTCCTGACTCCTGACTAGGTCTCCTGACTGGATCTCCTGACTCAGTCTTCTGACTCCTGACTAGATCTCCTGACTCCTGACTAGGTGTCCTGACTCCTGACTAGGTGTCCTGACTGGATCTCCTGACTCCTGACTAGGTCTCCTGACTGGATCTCCTGACTCGGTCTTCTGACTCCTGACTAGATCTCCTGACTCCTGACTAGGTGTCCTGACTCCTGACTAGGTGTCCTGACTGGATCTCCTGACTCCTGACTAGGTCTCCTGACTGGATCTCCTGACTCGGTCTTCTGACTCCTGACTAGATCTCCTGACTCCTGACTAGGTGTCCTGACTGGATCTCCTGACTCCTGACTAGGTCTCCTGACTGGATCTCCGGACTCGGTCTTCTGACTCCTGACTAGATCTCCTGACTCCTGACTAGGTGTCCTGACTCCTGACTAGGTGTCCTGACTGGATCTCCTGACTCCTGACTAGGTCTCCTGACTGGATCTCCTGACTCGGTCTTCTGACTCCTGACTAGATCTCCTGACTCCTGACTAGGTGTCCTGACTCCTGACTAGGTCTCCTGACTGGATCTCCTGACTCCTGACTAGGTGTCCTGACTGGATCTCCGGACTCCTGACTGGATCTCCTGACTCCTGACTAGGTGTCCTGACTGGATCTTCTGACTCCTGACTAGGTGTCCTGACTCCTGACTAGGTGTCCTGACTGGATCTCCTGACTCCTGACTAGGTCTCCTGACTGGATCTCCTGACTCCTGACTAGGTGTCCTGACTGGATCTCCGGACTCCTGACTGGATCTCCTGACTCCTGACTAGGTGTCCTGACTGGATCTTCTGATTCCTGACTAGATCTCCTGACTCCTGACTAGGTCTCCTGACTGGATCTCCTGACTCCTGACTAGGTCTCCTGACTGGATCTCCTGACTCGGTCTTCTGACTCCTGACTAGATCTCCTGACTCCTGACTAGGTGTCCTGACTCCTGACTAGGTGTCCTGACTGGATCTCCTGACTCCTGACTAGGTCTCCTGACTGGATCTCCTGACTCGGTCTTCTGACTCCTGACTAGGTGCGCTGACTGGCTCCTTGCTTGTGCTGTATCAACTCTCAGATGTGCGTGGCTTTGATTAAAGCGTCCGCTACATGAAACAGTAACATTGTAACTCTGTGTGCAGTTTGCCTGTCCTCCTCGTGTCTGCGCGGGTTTCCTCCGGGTGCTCCGGTTTCCTCCCGCCATCAAAAAGACGTGCACGTTAGGGTTAGTAGCCTGCCTGCGCCTCTGAGCAAGGCAATGGAAAGAAGAGCTGGGGTTGGTCCCCGGGCTGCCCAGTGCTGCGATACAACAGGATGGATGGTTACGTGCGGAGAAGACATCCACGACGTCAGAACACGGTGTCAAATGAAGTGGCGTCCTTCTTCTCGCCACACCACACAAGGTGTGCAGGCACGTTCTCCGGAAGGTCCTTGTGGCTCCAGAAGAAACACAGCAGGCTAAGAAACGTCTTCATTCTCGTGTCATTAACGAGGCGTAAAGACATTCTGTGTTTAACAACGCCATTTCTTTTGTGTTATTTCGTAATGTTCATTTCTGATCGAAGACATACTTGTTTGTTATTTGTGTATCATTATTTGGTTGTTGTTGTTATTTGTTCACATTCTTAACACTTGAACTGAGACTCTTCTTGGATTGGACTGGATTACAAGCCACCCGTTTTCCTTCTCTTTAAAAAGCCAACGAAACCCTTGTCATTATAATCCTGGTCGAAACGATCCTTATCTTGTCACCAGCATAAAACAAAACGTTCCTGAGGTACCAGACAAGATGAAACTGCTCAAAACATGGAGACGCTCTGGATTTAGAAGACGTACTTGTGCTTCAGCCGCTGGCGGAACCAGTACACCACTGACGTCACGTCACGTGACGTCACGTCATGCCAGTACAGTACAGTAGTGCTCCGCTGCGTCCAGTCGTCACATCCAGACGGCAGCCAGACACGCGGCAGCCCTGCGCCATGCCGGGTAACACGTGGACACGAGACACCGGCTCGCTGACTGCTACCTCGCGGTTCCGGAGCAGTCATGTGACCGGAGGGGCGGCGGACTGGAGCGCAGTGACACGGCAGCACACCGCGTCAGGACGACACCTGGACCACAACACCTCATTTATCCGTGCGTAAAATGTGCCGTCAGGATGCGCGATGTTCTTCTTCTCCATCGTGGACCCGCGCGTTTGTGTTGGTTTTACGCATGACCCGCCGTTATTCTGGAAACCGAGCAGTGAGGACCGTTTAGCTTCAGCTCACGATGGACCCGGAGGAAAGTAAGATCTCCGTGTGGGTCTCCGGGTTGACCACAACCTGCACCGATGTGGTGAAGGTTCCCCAGGAGGAGCGGAAGACTGCGGGTCTCTCCTCCTGCGTGGTGCAGACGTGGGGAGGCCTGCGGAGCATCATACCGGACAACACCCAAGTGCTGCGGCTGCGGAGTGCGCGCGGAGAGCAGCGGGACGACTTCCGCTTCCTTTTGCTCCGGCACGACGCGCCTCTGCAGAGCGACGCGGTCCGGAGCGCCGAGGCGCGCGTCGTGCTGAGCCAAGCGGGCCCGTGTGTCCCCAGAGGGTTCCCAGGAGCCACCGGGGGACCTGCAGCTGACAGACAGCGCCGGCTGATCAGGGAAGCCTTCACAAAGATGGAGAAGATGAATAGGAAAAGAGCACAGGTGGCGTCCAGAAACACCGCGGACAAAATGGAGACGTTGGTTCATCTGGTGATCTCTCAGGACCACACCATCGGCCAGCAGATCCACAGAATCAAGGACCTGGACGCGGAGATCGAAAGATGTGAAACAAACGTTCATTCTGACAGGATGAAGCGACATGGGCTTAATTATGTACAAGACACGTATCTGACAGATGGCGTTCATGATGGACCGTCCAGGCGTGGGGGGGGGGGGGAGCAGTTTCTGTCCCAGCGCTGCGAGGAGGTGCTGAAACTCCAGGAGGAGCTGATGGAGCCCCAGGTGCTGGTGGACAGCATGGCCGTGGAGATCCAGGAGGAGCCGAACCAGAGATGGATGACGTGGAGGCGAGATAACCTTAATGGCAAAAGCGGTGAGTGGGATGCTGATGGGGGTGAGACGGGGAAGTCCGCATCCGCCCACAGCAGGGACCGTTTGCAGCTGGAGGCTGAGCAATCAGTAGACAACCAGCTACTTCAGGATGGAGACAGGATCAGAACACAGCTAGACACCCGTTTATACACCGGGCTTCGCTTGGACACGGGTGTAGAAGCGACTAGGAGCGGTTTGAAGCTGACCCGGGAGATTGTGGGGACGAAGGGAAGGGAAGTAAGGGATTTGCTGGAGAAAGTGAACACTTTGGATGTGGGCTTAGAGGACGGGGCAGCACATGGCCATGATGGGACAGCGGAGACTGGGATGATGTGCACGTCTTTGGAGCTCAAAGGTGAACGGGTGGAGAGAGCCAGGGGTCTGTCGACGACCTGCGACGCCGACGACGAAGACTCGGGCCGAGTTGCTTACACGGTCCGGGTTCAGATAAGCGGCCTGTGCGTGCACCAGTCACCCGTACAGGATGTGAACTAGACGGCGCACTGGAGACACTTTGCACACCTGTAACTACACCAACAACACCTGGTTTGGTCAGCTTTCACCCAACTCCTGGTCTGGTGACTTGTTGAAAACACGCCTCAGCACTCTCAGGCTCCACCACATCCACCCACACTGTTGACACGTGGCCGTAAGAAGTCACGTGTAGACATGTGCCGTCTATCGAGCACGGCTCGCTATGTCTTTTCATGTTGTCACACAAGACGTGGCACAAGTCAGGTTGATGTTGTGTGTGGCAAGTTCTCTGACGTGATGGACACGGGGTCAGGTGGTGACCCCAGAGACGGATCAGTCGTCATCCAGTCCAACTATGACGCGCTGGGTGACGCCTCCCGACACGCTGACGTCTCTAACCTGCGGTTGTTCAGCTACAATACACGTCTAGGAGGTTTTAGATCTGGAGTCGATGACGTCTAATGTTCTTCCTGCCTTTGGGTTTCCAGATTAGGGCGAGATAAGTTAAAATCAGGGTCGTCCCAGAGCAGCCAGCCAGTTCACATCCACACGAGACACGTGACGGAGAGTCCACGTCAGACACGAGTCTGAGCCTCCCTCCTGCTAAGTGAGCCAAACCTCTCAGTCTGTCCAAAGACGTGCTGGGCCTAAAGCCAGACTGACTTCTGGTAGAAAGGGTAGGAGGGAACCCGGTCCGGTCTGCAGGTGGTCTCCACCGGGCGGGCTGAGGCCGGGTCTGTAGAGCCGAGCTTGCTGACAGGCGCTGGGTTGTAAGCGAGGAGCTGATGATGAGTGTGTGACTGCGGGGTGACGTGCAGCTGTCGAGAGACACAGGGGCGACATTTCCAAATAAACCTTGATATTCATGTCATATTCAGCTGAGACCACAGCTCAGTTAAAGCCCTCCAGCGACGTGTGTCACCACCCTTTGTGACGCCTCTCTAGTGTGATGCAGCAAGACTCCCTTCATTCACACCGCAACACAACCACACTGCTCCCTCACACACATGAGCCGCACATACACTCAGCAGCACTTTTCTTTCGTCAAGGTCAAACCTGCTGCACATGAGGAAAACCTGATGGCACAGTCTGGCGGCACAGTCTGACGGCACAGTCTGGTGGCACAGTCTGATGGCACAGTCTGATGGCACAGTCTGATGGCACAGTCTGATGGCACAGTCTGGTGGCACAGTCTGATGGCACAGTCTGGTGGCACAGTCTGATGGCACAGTCTGATGGCACAGTCTGGTGGCACAGTCTGGTGGCACAGTCTGATGGCACAGTCTGATGGCACAGTCTGGCGGCACAGTCTGACGGCACAGTCTGACGGCACAGTCTGACGGCACAGTCTGATGGCACAGTCTGGTGGCACAGTCTGATGGCACAGTCTGGTGGCACAGTCTGATGGCACAGTCTGACGGCACAGTCTGACGGCACAGTCTGACGGCACAGTCTGATGGCACAGTCTGATGGCACAGTCTGGTGGCACAGTCTGACGGCACAGTCTGGTGGCACAGTCTGATGGCACAGTCTGGTGGCACAGTCTGATGGCACAGTCTGGTGGCACAGTCTGGCGGCACAGTCTGATGGCACAGTCTGGTGGCACAGTCTGGTGGCACAGTCTGATGGCACAGTCTGGCGGCACAGTCTGGTGGCACAGTCTGGTGGCACAGTCTGATGGCACAGTCTGATGGCACAGTCTGGCGGCACAGTCTGATGGCACAGTCTGGTGGCACAGTCTGGTGGCACAGTCTGATGGCACAGTCTGGCGGCACAGTCTGACGGCACAGTCTGGTGGCACAGTCTGGTGGCACAGTCTGGACTCCCTGGAATGTGGAGCTGTGATTCCCTGGCAGCTTTTGTCAGGTCTGGGGAAGTCACCAAGGGAGGTACTGACTGGAAAGCGAGGCCTTTAGCTTCAGTTCATTGACGGAAGGAAGGAGGGAAGGAAGGAAAGAAAGAAAGAAAGAAGGAAGGAAGGAAG